>NC_056733.1:1666976491-1667136491 GCF_019279795.1 Protopterus annectens | reverse complement strand
GATGACCCTTTGGATGGGATCCCTCATATACATGGAACTGGCATGGCAGGTATTGCGACATGTATAACAGGCATATCCAGACAAGCATTGTTAAACCAACATTACTCTACATGCAGTATAGCAACACTTACAGTCTGTAGTCAGGTCAGGCACATCCCCATCCTGTTTGTTACCCTCTTTCCACAATGTATCTTGTTAGAGGGAAATCCCCAATCCATCTGAGATGCTGTTTACGAAACCACAGATCGAGTTCCTGCTCATAGTGACTGAAAAGGGCCAACACCACCATGTTGCTCCTAGGTAGTAGAGTGTGTTTCCATACAATTGGCTATGGGACTGTTACCACAGCTGTTCCACATGCAATCAGCTAGGGGAGGGCTGCAATTCATGCAGAGGCCATCAGCTGATCATGAGCATCACTTAAAATACACATGCTGCTGCCTAGGCATAGCAGGTGTGGGTCTCCAAATCCACCAGAGAGGGAGTGGGGGAGGCAGACAGAGGCAAATACATGTCAGGGAGGGGTGGTAGAGTAAAACAGAAGCATGCTTGTGTCACACACCTACCAGCACAGGGTATCAAACCCCTAACAACTATGTAGTGCTATCACAGTTCAATGTTGTTATTGGATATTGGATGCACCACATGGGTTACCTGCAGTGGAGCACTCAGAGCATATATGCGATGGTGAGTGACATCTGCAACATGGATATGGTAGATATATGGTAGGTGATGTACAAGTGCCTGTCTGCATGAACAGCTGCCAGCACACTCACACAGGGATGCACACACATTGACCCACTTGGCAGGGCCTGAAGTGCAACTCATCACTAGTGGAATTGCAACAACACATTGATGTGCAGCTATCACATGCACCACACAATCGTACAGAGGTTGTATGGGCATAGAGTATGATGAGGTGTCAGACATCAAACAGCATGCTTCAGTATGCCCTGGGGCTTGTAGTGAGTGCGGATGCAGTCAGATGCACCATACAACAAACACACGAACACACAGGGTGCCAGTTCTGACTTGCATGGGTGCATGTCTGCATGGGTGTGTGGTGGTCAACTGTGCCAGCAGGCTGTACAAGGGTAGGGGATGGGTATACCTTTGCATCAGGCCACATGACAATGGTATGCATTGTGTCACAGGTCTGTAGTTTCTGCATTTGCTCACACAGGTGGGTATTGCATCCCCCATCCAGTCACCTGTTTGACTATTGTGTGTGACCAATGTTGTGCATCACTTGTCATGTATATGTTCCTTACTCCATGACATGGATGGTGTCTGGGATGTGCACACCTCCCACATGCATGTACAGTGAACACAGATTATCATCGGATGTGCATGTCTTGCCCACCTGTGGCAGGAACTTGCAATGGGCAGCAGGTTTACCCTGCACCTTCATTGATAGGATGCTAACAGCATTTCCTATTGTCAGTGTCATCTGTCCATACAGAGCATGTTATCAGGCATGGTATGTCCATTGGGAGTCACTTGTGAAGGCACCACGGGTGGTGCAGGTGTCCATTTGGGAACGTGGTGGAGGTGCACTGTCTGCATGTACGTGCATATTGGACAGATGGGCAGGGTGACATGCCCTCTGTAGCCCACTGCTATCACTGCAGAGTTGCTATCAGTGGCCAATATGCAGTATACTACCCACATATTGGCTGTAGCCTAGCCATGTGTGTGCATATAACACATGGGCTGTGTGTGTGCTCTGGGTAATAGTGGGGTAGCTAACTGTGATTGGCTGGCCTTGATGTCATATGTCTGGGTATGGCTTTGCACCCCAGCCCCTCAGCTAATTTTCATCTGTTATCTCTGTATGGCTGACATGGTGATATATAGTAGGGTCACCATAAAAGAACTGAACAAACCCCCTCCACATTGGCCACAGGTGTCACACACTCGCAGCCACCTCTACACAGGATACGAGTTACATACACCCACATACCTGTCATGTCTGGGAGAAGACCCCCTTCCTAATTAGTTTATTACACTACAGCACTACACAGTTATAGTACATGCCACAGACATTCCTGGAGTACTTCTTCCCAAAGGTGTATTTCGCAATGTATGACATCAGCAGGGTTATCAAAATAGGGCATTTCAGCTGCACTGTGAGTGACTAGCCTAAAATGCATTGCTCCCTACACAGACAGTGAGACACACAAAACATTCACAACTGACATGTGTGGGTATAAAACCCCTGACTGAGGTCTATATTACACTACACCATGGAGGTGTTATAGGACTCACCACTGGGATTACTACAGAAATCCTTCCCCAAATGTGCATTTCAAAATGATTGACATCAGCAGGATTACCAGTGTAGCGCCTTTCAGCTGCACTGCAAGTGACTAGCCTAAAATGCATTGCTCTCTACACAGACAGTGAGACACATACAAACCATCCACAACTAACATGGGTGGGTATCCAACCCCTGACCAAGGCCTAAATCACACTACAGCATAGAGCAATTATAGGTCACACCACAGGGATTACTGATTAACTATCTCCCAAAGTTGTATTTCACAATGAATGACATCAGCAGGATTGCAATAGTAGAGCATTTCAACTGTACTGCAAGTGACTAGCCTAAAATGCATCGCTCCCTACACAGACAGTGAGATACACACAAACCATCCACAACTGACATGAGTGGGAATCCAACCCCTGACCAAGGCCTACATCACACTACAGCATGAAGAAGTTATGGGTTGCACCACAGGGTTTACTGATGAGCTATTTCCCCAAAGTTGTATTTCACAATGAATGACATCAGCAGGATTGCCACAGTAGGGCATTTGAAATGTATTGTGAGTGAGTAGCGTATAATGCATTGCTCCATACGTACACAAAACATCTAGAACTACCATGGGTGGAGATGGAACCCTACCACAGTTCTAAATCACACTACATCAGTACGCGGTTACAGGCATGCTACGGTGATTACTGGGCTACACTTTTCCCAGAGGTGTATGCCTACCTGAGTGACATCAGCAGCCTTGCCAAAGTACAGTATAGGAATTGTACAGAGTGTGAGTAGCCTACAAAGCATTGCTCTCTACTCAGTCAGACACACACACAGATTCACACACAAACACACAGTTGCCAGGTCTAGGGTTGGAACACCTACTGAACTACTTTATCATACTACAGCAGTATGCAGTTACAGGTCGCACTACAGAGACTACTGGGTTATGATTTTCCCAGAGGTGTATTTCTAGGTGAGTGACATCAGCAACCTTGTCAAAGTTGAGTATATGAATTGTACAGAGTGTGAGTAGCCTAAAAAACATTGCTCTCTACTCAGTCAAACACACATAAACACATAGTTGCCAGGTCTGGGGTTAGAACACCTACCTAACTGCTTTAACACACTACAGCAGTATGCAGTTACAGGATGCATACATAAAATGTAACTAAAGGATAGGCTATGGAGATTACTGGGCTATGATTTTCCCAGAGGTATATTTCCAGGTGAGTGACATCAGCAGCCTTGCCAAAGTTGACTATATGAATTGTACGGAGTGTGAGTAGCCTAAAATGCATTGCTCTCTATTCAGTCAGACACACTCACACAGATTCACACACAAACACACACACAGTTGCCAGGTTGGGGGTTAGAACACCTACCTAACTATTTTATCACACTACAGCAGTACTCAGTTACAGGATGCACTACATAGATTACTGTACTATGACTCTCCCAGAGGTGTATTTCTAGGTGAGTGATATCAGCAGCCTTGCCAAAGTTCAGTATATGAATTGTACAGAGCGTGAGTATCCTAAAAGGCATTGCTCTCTACACAGTCAGCGACAGACAGACACACACACAAACACAGTTGCCAAGTCTGGGGTTAGAACTACTACCTAACTAGTTTATCACTACAGCAGTACACAGTTATGGGACGTGCCATGGAGATTTCTGAGCTACAGCTCTCACAAAGGTGTATTTCACATTGGATGACCTCAGCAGGCTTGTCATAATACTACTATGGGGAGGGCGGTGTGTGCATGGGCCATAACCCATTCATGTAGGGGATGACATGCCACATGCGGGCACACACAGGGTCATATGTCACATGTACGTGTATACAGCTACTAGATGACTACTTCCTTGTACAGTCATGTTGCACAGCTGGCACGAGCACCAAATAGTCTGTCATGCTGACAGATGCTGATGGCTAGTATCTGCAGTGAGCGACATCTGCACCTCATGTGTTTGTGGCCCTTTGGCTGTGTGCTGAGTGGGACAGTCTCGGATGCGTCCTTGTCACAGTGACCCTCTTCCACACATCTATGTCTCTACCTTTGGCTTATAATAGTGTGTTGCCCTTACATATATGTCTGTATTCCTATCCACTGTGTGTGCAAGGCAGGAGTGGTGCATACTGACATGTGTCTGCACTAAGAACTGCGAGTGCCAGATATGTCTGGTCCACTGGTGTTTGCAGACATGGCCTTCATGCGTTTAAGTGTGTGAGCATGCCCAGTATGGCTATCTGTATTGCATGTGTGGATCAAGTCCAGGTTGTTTGTACTGCGGTGCTGACCTTTGTGCTGTACACCAACAGGTAGCATGCTGTGTCTGCAGGGTATCCATCGGTCATTTGGCATGTACTGTTGCTACATTTCTGTGTATGGGGGTCACCAGACTGTTTCTACATTTCTACACAGGAGTGGGAGGGGCACACCTGACTGTTACTATAAGTGTACACCTGACATTTTTACACATTTGCTAGGACTGTGCTGGTATATCGGGTACTCCATTTCAGTCTGTAGTCTTACCTATCGTGCTGGCTAGAGGCATACCAGTGTACTACAGATCCTAGCCTTCACTGCCTACATATTAGTTTCTGACTTCCTAGCCTTCACATCTTACATCCAACTGCCTGGCCTGCAGTAGTCTGTCTGTGTAGGCCTGGGGGGAGGGTACACATAGGGCTCATTCAGAGGCCATAGTACAGCATTTGTTTGTGTTTGTCTAAACCTATCCTGCTGGCTGTAACTGTTGTTGGGTATGTGACCCCCACAACTGGCATGTGAGTCACTTACCTTGTGGGTATCCCAGTATTGAGTGTGGTGCTGCAGGGCTGCCTATGTCAGATGCACAGAGAACACTCCCTCTACATGGTTGAGCACAGGTAATGTCATGTTTGGCATCCCTTTTACTGTATGTGCGAGTCAGAGAGAGGTGGCATTCCCTTGGTTGCTACCATGTCAGTGCATGTGCTATGCATTGCCTCTTTGCCAAGGGCAGGGCATACTGAGAATGCCTCTTTCTGCCTACTGGGGCAGGCACAGGTTGTTCCTCCTCTGAGTTACTCTTTGCTTGTGCAGGCCTTGGCAATGGTGGGGGGGCTGTGTGGCCCTGCCCCATGCTGTAGTTGCTGCAGCTGTTTCCGCAGGATTATATTGTGTAGCATGGTACATACAAGGACAATTTGGGTACATGTAGTTGGTGAGTACTGCAAGGCTCCACCAGATGTGTCCAGACACCGGAACCATGACTTGAGCATTCCAAACACACGCTCTATTATGATTTGTGTTTGTGCGTGTGCCTCATTATGGAGTTCTTGTTCGGGTGTGTGTGCATTTCTGATGGGTGTCATCAGCCATGGCTCCAGTGCATATCTAGCATCCCCCACTAGGTGACTGGGTGGGATGCCCCCACTGGAAAATCTCTCGTACAGCTGCATCAGATGCCAGATGTGGGAATTGTGGTAGCTTCCAGGGCAGCCAGCACACACATTCATTATTATGCCCTGGGCATCACACATGACCTGGCAGTTGATGGAGGGAAAGCCCTTGTGGTTGATGTAGACCCTACCCTGCTCACCGGGTGGTGATTTGATGCATATGTGCGTGCAGTCTATTGTACCCACTACCTCAGGGTATTTTGCTATTTGATGGAAGGGACGCATATTGCTGGCCAATGCCTCACGGGTGATGGGGAAATATACATGCTCACCGACATGTGCTGACATGGCATCCGGGAACTGGTGGAGTACCCTGGGCGCTGATGCCTGTGATATCCCCATCATATCCCCAGTTGGCCTTTGTAAGGTACCTGTAGCTAGTATTCGTAGGCCTACACATACTTTGGTATCCACTAGGATGGGTTCCCCTCTGTTAGTTCTGTGTGTGAGGCGTGGCTGGCACAGCTCAACAATCTGCTGTAGGAGGTCCCTGTCCACCCTATACCTCTCCACTATCTCCAGCTCATGTAGCCCTTGGTAACTTAGCCTGGGGCTGTACACTCTTCTCCGTGTCCTCATTGTGGGTTGCTCAGCAGCATTCACATCCTCGCCACCCTTAGCCTCTTGCACATGCTGGTTTATGATAGCAAATGCAGCCCCTAACATTTTTTCTCTTGCTTTCATTTTGTAAAACTTCCCCATTTGTATACACCAGTAGTGCAGAGTTATTGGGAAAAACAAGGGGAAAAGGTGTTTGCATTGTTTATAGTGGTGTGCTGGGCTGGGCTGGTCTGCTGCCTGTGTGATTGGCTGATTCTGATACATTTCACCTGTCAGCTAACCTAATTCACCTTGGTTACCTTCCTACTGCTGTTTGCCCCTCACATTGCCTTCCTGTTTAAGTCCGGGGTCGCAGTGCGCAAATGGAGTGCTCAAATGTGCACAGAGCTACTATTTCCTGGTTTAACTTATTTTTTCTTCCTGTAAAACCCAGTGCATGGTGCGCACACCTGCTTACACTTTGTAAAGAGTGCTAGGCAGGTTTAGACACACTCCTAGCTTAGCTGTGCTAAGCTAGGAGCAATCCAGAGCCATTGGACTCCAATCCACTTACATTATGCCTGACATCCCCTCCCATGATGTCACCTATATCCTAGTCTTGCACCCAGCTATTCATGCTCTTACACTGATGGGACCTGTCTCACATGCTGGGGAAAACTAGGATTCACTATCCTTCCCTTCATTTGCATATGATTGCCTGCTAATGCATAGTTACATGTCCCACACTGAGCCTCCTACCTTAGGAACCACTACTCACTGGCCAGGTTGTCTTCTGCCTTCCATTGACTTGCATGGCAGAATCCTGATTTTAGTTTAAAATGCCCATTTTAAGTTTATTTTCTTACCCCCCCCCCGATCTTGTTTGCACACCACTGCCCTATGCTTAAACAGCTGAGATCAGCGAAAAAAAAATTATAAGTTGTTTTTTTCATTTATTTTATTGTTTGCAATGCCAATGGCCTTCTACTTGGCCGAGTACATTTCTACAGATTGCACTAGTCTTGCACGGACTATTGCAAGCTTCCTGGATTGCAAATTCACCTCATTTGCATGGATTTCTCCTGCAAATTAGGTGATTTGCATACCAGGGCTTAGTCCATGCAGGAATAGAGCTGGAGATCTCGTGCATGCCCCTGCCAGCTGTTCCTGGATCGCACGGCAGACATATTGCCTGCCTGGGCTCCTGCACTCATCTTGCACTCCGTGCAAGCTTTTGAGAATCTGGGGGATTGTTTCCTACCTAAATGATTCTGATCATTCAGATGCTCAGAAAATGAGAAATACTGTTCATATTAGGTTATCATTAAACCTGCGGTATGTTGTATATACTGCACTCCTTATACTTCAATTGTTTATGCTATTTTTTTAATGTTTTTATGCTGTATTTCATATACACTGCTGTTTTCTGTGATCTATATTGTGTTAAATGGGTGAGTTTGAAAAGGTCTAAGCAGATTTTCCAGTACAGTTAACCACTGCAAACAGCATCTTTTACAGATATTAAGTGGGTCTGTATGGGAGGATGGAGACTTTTTTGTAGACTATAAGACCTGAAGGATCTTCAACACTTCTGCGTCATGGAAAAATTTACATTTTTATACAAAATTCTATATACAGCAAAAGGTTACAGCTATGGGAACAAAAATCACCCCCCCCTTATGCTAACCTGTTCACGGGGTACTTTAAACAGAATTATACATGCCAATATATTTATATTGTGCAGATGGTACATGGATTACTTCTACTTCATTTGGGGTGAGCAAGCTTTAGATTTCATTAGTTTCTTACAAGTATTACAAATAAGTATTATGATTCTTGGCTTTATAGAAAATATTCAGAATAACAGTATCCCCTATTTAGGCATATTGTTTCATACAGTGGTTGGAAGATTGGAAACCACATTATATAGGAAGCCAGCTGTGGGCAACATGTACCTCATATAATATAATATAATATAATATAATATAATATAATATAATATAATATAATATAATATAATATAAAATACAATAAGTACTGCATATGATTTTAAATGACCACAGGACTTCACAAACTTTGCTGTCACATGCAGATAACAGGCAATGAATAAAGGGACTTGGAGGGTTTCATGTCAAAAAATTCTCAAATCAATATTCAGGATAGCTAATTACTTATATATCTGTGTCCTTTAATCTAAGAAGCTGGTTTCCTGTTTCCCTGTTACAGACAAACTGCAGATAGGAAAGGCTCAGAATTATTCAGTTGAATCCAAAATATGCTAAAACCCTACTGCAATGAAAAGAAGCTCAGCCATTCAGTTTGCCATTTCAGGATGCTGCCTCATCAGAATCAGTAAAACTTACCACCATAAGCAAATAAACCATACACTTTAAAAAAAAGTTGTTCTTTATTAGGAACTATACTTTTAAACTTTAATTTGATTAATTTGTGTCTTGGAAAAGGAGATGACAAGACAAGTTGAAAACTTAAACTTGGGAGCCAACACTACATGTGCAATTAATGGAGTAAGTTTTCTTATAAGTACATTTTTTAAAGTCTGTAAAAATGTTTCACCTTGGAGCAGATGATAGGTTTACTAAAGGACAGAACCACAAGGTATTATATGTGAATGGGAAACCTATGAATTAGAGAGAGAGAGAGGGAGAGGAAGAGAACAAAAAAATATTTACATTACCATTGTCTTTAAGAATTGTCCCAATGAATAAAAGGGAATTTTTGGATTTGTACTACATGCCTGTTTTTTATGCTGGTAAAATTGGGATAATTTATAAGGACTTTATCCTGTTTATGGGCTACATCATCAGGTATAGCTGGTTTCTTCATAACTTTCTTCACCTAAACCCATTTAGTCAAAGCAATAAGATGGTGTATCAATAATTATTATTATAAAGGGGAATGGGACCCCCACACTCTCCATGCAGCAGACTGTACCCCATACATTCCACATCAACTAGTATAATGAAGAAGTTGCCAAATCTCAAGGTAAGTTGCAGCACTTATGAACTAGTTACTCACTAAGTCCATCAGTCCCAGCTCAGCCCTCTTCGCTGACAGCACTGTGACATCACAGCAGCTCAGTAGTAAAACACTGGCTCACATTTCCAAGGTCAGTGCTAAATCCTGACTCCAGGTTACTGAATATGTGGTGTTTGCACCTTCTCCATGTGTCTATGGGTACTGAGCTATTTGTTTACCTCAACATGGTCAGTTAGCTATTCTGTGACATGTGTTGCTTACCAGTTGTCAGATGATCATTCAGGATTACCTGTAGGCAGGATGCTTACTTCAGGCAAACATGTGCAGAACAAATTCTAGAGAAATATCTTGATTAGTTTCTTTACAGCAAGTTGGGTAATGTGTGTGTTTAGTTCTGAAAATAGCAGCAAACAATTATTTTCTTTCTGCCTTTCCAGGCTGCAGAAACACTGCAGATGTATCCCATATTTTGTTTGCTGAAGCAAAGGAAAGTCTTTTTAAAAAGTTCAGATCAAGCAGATGGCATTGTCTTTTCAGTACCAAATCAAGGTGATTGTACTTTTATGTTAGAGCAGCCCTAAAGATTATTGTGATGAAAATCACAATCAAATGTAACTAAAAGATAGTTGCTCATTAAAGTTAGAAGAGAGAAGCGTTTTTCTCTCTTTCTCTCTATCTCTTTCTGTCTCTCTCTGTGACTTCCCAAGCAAAAGAAAAGCCGGCAGGTATGTGTTATGATCTTACTTTCAAAACAAGATCTGTCCGTGGTGGGCATGTGACAGATGTGACAGTGGTCCTTAAGCTGTACCCTACTTAGAAGTGAGGAAGTCATTATTAAGCATTTCATTGTGAGTATGACTACAGTTCCAGCAGGTGAAACAAGCCAGTTTGGTATTAACAGCTAGGAATGTAAATAATCTGATATACACCCAGTCTAAGTGAAATGCTTTCCTAAATTAGGACTGGCAGTCAACAGCATTAAGTCAAGACTGCGGTGGTGGTGCTGTGGTAGCGCTGTCGCCTCACAGTTAGACGTTGCACATTCGATTCTCAGAGCATCTTCTGTGTGTCGACATGCATAAATGGGCGTTCCTTTGCTGAAAGTTGTGCGTTAGGCACGGCAAGCCAGCACATAAAAATCTACTGCCAATCATTAGCAGACCGGAGTTCCGCTGTGGCGACCCCTAACCGGGAAAAGCCGAAAGACAGAAGAAGTCAACAGCATTAAGTCACACAATGGGAAGTCTGCTTAGAGGAGGAATATTTATTTATTTTGTCTGTTTGTTTAGTTATTTATTTTTGTTTGTTTGGTATACAGCAGATTGCATCAGTTGTGCTAAAACAGTACTTAGCAAACTGATCTGCATCTGCATCTCCACACACACATTATCCACGTACAACAGAGTCAGGTAAGATAAAAACAGAATCAGGTGAAATTTGAGTCAAGGCGCTATTCTTTATCATAGTTTTATGATTAAGAATATGATGAAATTAATCGTAATTATGATAGCACACAGCAGGGAGACATTTAGTGTGTCAAGAAGGTTGCAGTAAGAATAGCATTTGACATTTCACATATGCCAACAGCGTTACAATAGGAACAGCATTAACTGTCAGCTATAACAACACATAACTTTCTTTAAAATAATTGTACACCCACTGTACTTCTCATTTTAAACCTATTTAAGAGATTAGCATCTCTCTTCCTGCTTCATTTTAAAAGTTTTTTGTTTGACCTTGTCACCAGATATAAAAATCTGTATGGTACATTTTACCCCTTGTCAGATAACATTTCACCCTCCACATTACAGTCATCAATCTCTTTTCTTTCACTGCTAATTTCAAGTTTGTTCCTTATCACTTAAACTATTAGCACCCTGATATAAATACCCCTTATTTACAGGCCTGATGTTTAAGTTCAGCATCACCAGTGATGATTACAACACCATATATATGTTTTGGAATGACAGCAGTGTTCTAGCCCATGTCTGTCTATTTAAAATATATTGTTTTGTAAGATAACAAAACCTAGTAATGCATGCTATCAGCCATGCTGTTTTACAAAAAAAAAAGTGGTCTCTTTCAGGTGAAACATGTTTACAGTAAGGATGTTATACAAACACATTGCATTGTATGTGTTCAGAATTTCTGTTGACTGCTTAGTTCCATTTACAGACTACAGCATAAGTGTAGATATTGACAGCATTATGATTTATGATCAGGTAGATATGGGCAGAAGTATCTCTCTTTAGTACTCCCTAGTACTGGTTTTGATATATTTGCAAAAGGAAAACTTATTCTCTGTAACTGCATCTATTGATAAGATTTTATTACCTGTATAACTCAAAGCCGTTCACAGTTTTTATCAGTCTTTCTTAATTCATAAAGCTTGATTTTTAAAAATAGGTTAAAATCTTTGTTTCACATGCAAAAACATCACTCTCTGTAAATGCCTTTAAAACACACAAGTCATGCACACACACACACACACACACACACACACACACACACACACACACACACACACACACACACTCATATCTATCTAGCTACACACACACACACACACACACACACACACACACACACACACACACACACACACACACACACACACACGAGTGTATTGTTTGAATGAATCTTGATATCATAAATTAGTAATCCTGAAAGGAAGTCACTTAATGAAACAAAATCAGAAAGTCAACTTACCAAAATAGTAACAATCTGGATAATATAAACTGACAAAAATACTCAGTGTCATGTCAGGTAATTATGCTTTGAAATTATACCTCTTGGAACTTAGTTTTTTATTCTGCATGAATAACTAATATTATTTGAAATTTCTTTTTATTTGGCTTCCTAGAGATTTGTGTATTTTTTCATTACATGGTGCTTGTGTTCTCTATATTTTTCAGTGAGTGTATACCTTGGCTCTAGCATGATTTTCCAGCAAAGATAAACCCATTATATCACACCTTTCTGCAATGTTAGCTTTTTTCTCTATCAATCTCTGAGTTTGATCTAAACTTTCTCAAAGATTTGCCATTCTTTCTATTAAATCCATTGGTTGTCATTGTTGAATGCTTTGCTTACTTGAGCAAACTGTTTGTAGAATGAGTTAAATTAAATTATCTTACTGCCAACAGATTTTTTTAAAAAAAAGCATGGATTATAAACCTTTAAACACTATTGAAAAGAATACGTGAAACAACTGGTTTTGCTAAGACTAACATGCAAGGTCCACCAGCTGTTCCAGCCCAAGCCATGTGTCCATGCATACGAACTTGGCTAGCTATTTGTAAAAGACTCACACAGACCTCTAAATACAGTGCACAACTCTCTGTTTTAACATATGATCTAGCATTCATTGGGACAATATATGCAATGCTGCTCAGCAGGTATGCATGAGTGCTACAATATTTGGATCACACTGCATGTTCTTACCTTTAATTGTGCTCTTGAGAGTTAGGCAACAGTACCTTCAGTATTCCTCAGGTACCACCACTCCTGCTTCTCTTTGAATGTGTTCCATCCAAGCCAGAAAGCAGGCCATTACCTACATAATCAATACAATCCCCACATGACCCATGTACTCTGCTTGCTGGAATCACAGATATGACTTTTTTCCTCTGTTCTTCTAGGCCAGCACAGTCTACAGCTACTGATAGCACATCTGCTGATGCTGACCTTCTCTGAAGCTCAACCAAGGGTGAAAATGCACATCTCTTGATTTAACTTAATAAACCATGCTTTAAACAAGCTATACTAGCTTGAATCTTGTTTTCTTATTTTTAATAAAAATGCAAAGTGATCTTTGACATGGATCTTATTTAAGAAGTTGTGGCAACAGTCTAGTTTAATAATTCGTATGTGATATGAACAGTAATTGTTCCTAAACAACTAGTTTTCCTTTTCTTTGGCTTTGTGCATTCCCAACCCTGAAAAACTACATTTCTTTGGTACTAGCTTATGTTGTTTATCTATGAATATATACAGAGAGATATATCAATGTAGCTATATCAATATCTATCTATCTATATATATATATATATCTATCTATATATATATATATATATATATATATATATATATATATATATATATATATATATATATATATATATATATATATATATATATATATAGATATATAGCTATAGATATAGATATAGATATCTATGGCTGAATGTCTATGAATGATCCCTTTTCAAGGATCACCTGGGGAGAAAAGCTCAAAAAACAGAACGAATATGTTAAAATAATCAAAACGTAAGTCATACCATTGCAATATGATAGCTAGATAGATAGACAAATAGACAGACATACATAAAAATGGTAAAACTTAGAGAAGCAATGAAAAGAAAATTTCCATCTTACGTTTTCATCTCAAAAGATAATTTTACAAGTGCAGTATGCTACATTGAAAAAGAAACATGGTTTGCACTGAGCAAAGCATTGTATTCAGTGGAAAAACAGGAATTGCAATGGACATTTGAATAGTAGTTTATTAAAGACTGCTGACTGCCTGTCAGGAAATCCATGAATCATTCAGTCAGTCAACGTTACAGCATTGGATAAGATAGTTATAAAGAACATTTCATCAATTTATAAAGGAAGAAGAGAAATAATAAGAAGGAAATCACATTGGCTGCTGAGAAAAAAATAAATAAATGAATAAATAAATATGTATTACAGACTGTTTCTACAAGAAGTGCATCACAGTTAACCACTGTGGGAAGACAAGTAGAAGAGAAGCAAAATGAAAAGCAAAAGGTGGTGTGCTACAGTAAGCACACTGAGGAGAAATATATACACACAGGAAAGGTGGTGTGCTACAGTAAGCACACTGAGGAGAAATATATACACACAGGAAAGGTGGTGTGCTACAGTAAGCACACTGAGGAGAAATATAGACACACAGGAAAGATGGTGTGCTACAGTAAGCACACTGAGGAGAAATATAGACACACAGGAAAGATGGTATGCTACAGTAAGCACACTGAGGAGAAATATATACACAGGAAAGGTGGTGTGCTACAGTAAGCACACTGAGGAGAAATATAGACACACAGGAAAGGTGGTGTGCTACAGTAAGCACACTGAGGAGAAATATAGACACACAGGAAAGGTGGTGTGCTACAGTAAGCACACTGAGGAGAAATATATACACAGGAAAGGTGGTGTGCTACAGTAAGCACACTGAGGAGAAATATAGACACACAGGAAAGATGGTGTGCTACAGTAAGCACACTGAGGAGAAATATAGACACACAGGAAAGATGGTGTGCTACAGTAAGCACACTGAGGAGAAATATAGACACACAGGAAAGGTGGTGTGCTACAGTAAGCACACTGAGGAGAAATATAGACACACAGGAAAGGTGGTGTGCTACAGTAAGCACACTGAGGAGAAATATAGACACACAGGAAAGGTGGTGTGCTACAGTAAGCACACTGAGGAGAAATATAGACACACAGGAAAGATGGTGTGCTACAGTAAGCACACTGAGGAGAAATATAGACACACAGGAAAGATGGTGTGCTACAGTAAGCACACTGAGGAGAAATATAGACACACAGGAAAGATGGTATGCTACAGTAAGCACACTGAGGAGAAATATAGACACACAGGAAAGGTGGTGTGCTACAGTAAGCACACTGAGGAGAAATATAGACACACAGGAAAGGTGGTGTGCTACAGTAAGCACACTGAGGAGAAATATAGACATACAGGAAAGGTGGTTTGCTACAGTAAGCACACTGAGGAGAAATATAGACACACAGGAAAGATGGTGTGCTACAGTAAGCACACTGAGGAGAAATATAGACACACAGGAAAGATGGTGTGCTACAGTAAGCACACTGAGGAGAAATATAGACACACAGGAAAGATGGTGTGCTACAGTAAGCACACTGAGGAGAAATATAGACACACAGGAAAGATGGTATGCTACAGTAAGCACACTGAGGAGAAATATAGACACAGGAAAGATGGTGTGTTACAGTAAGCACACTGAGGAGAAATATAGACACACAGGAAAGATGGAAGGAGGAAGCAAACAAAAACACCCAGGCAACTACATAAATTATTATTAATTGTCATTATTAATTATAATATAATATGATCAAATATATTATATTATTATTATTAATAATAATTTATTTATTTTGCTTTAATAAATTCTTGACTAGGATCGGACAGGACAAAGTTAAGCAGCATCTCAACTGTCATGATTTTTCCAGAATGTATAGATTGTTGCCTTATATTTTTGGTTTGCTCCTCGTAAAGTTAATGATAATTTGGCAAATCACTGAGAATTTTAGTAACTAGATAACGACAGACATTTAAGTTTCAGACTTCATAGCCTTGAGAAACATGCATGCTAACATAAATATTGTTATTTGAATTTTATAACAGAAATATTTAGAATCTGTCCCTATTTTGGGGGTTTTGCCCCACCCCCCCATCATTTTTGGCTTTGTCCAGATTTCTTGTGCTAATAGACTGAGAGGGACAAACCTGACAGAAGCATAATCTCAGAAGGAAAAATTAGTATTGGGAAGAAGTTAATCAAAAACTGAATACTTTCCTCCTTGCTGACACAGAGAAACAGGAAGAAAGCCAGAAGCAGAGACTTCCAGAGGGGAAAACGTTATGCAAGGCTTATTTAACTCCCTGTGGTTACACACAAACTGAAGCTAGGTTCCTCCCTTGCTGTTCTTATATCACACATCTGCTAAAAAGGTTCAGCCTCATAAACTTTGCTGTAAATCACATATTTAGTTAAAAGTTCACTATCACACAAGGTATTTCACTGAATCCTACTCCCACAGACATACAGAGGGCATTTCTTTTTTCAACAGCATGATTCCTGATGGAATAGTAAAAAAAAAAAATCTCAGTATTAAGCACCCAAGCTCATAGACTGCATATATATGCAATGACTGCTTCTTCAAAAGCATTCACCACTCACTCCCTTGTTTTGAACTGACAAACCAGTTAATGTTTTGGTGGATTTAAATCCTGCACCATTACTTATCAGGTCCTTTTTCTGGTGTGTAATCTCATATCTAAGCATGTCATTCCCATGCTCTGTCTTGTAACAAACACCATTATAATAACTTTTAAATGTGTTTTACTTAAGGTGGCAATTCCTTCTTTTATAGGAATCTGAAAGAGACACATAGCAGGTGAAATTTTAAAGTACAATGTTGCTAAGGACATGATGTAAGTCATGTTATGCTGTTAAAGAAAGTATTCCCAGATTCAGAAAATATTAATAAATTATTACTTAAGAATAAAAAAATATACTGCTCTTCTAACGGCAGGTATTAAAAGTGTAGAATAGCCATATTTGTTTACATTTATGTTTATCATCTCCAAGTGAAGCAAAAGCTGTTTTCATTCTGATAATGCAGATTTAATTTCTTTTCCTGGTGACTGATATATAATTTCTGATGTAAATGTCGTGACCTCTAGGAAAATATCTAATAATGTAGCTTGTATAACATTTAATGAAATTTGTACAAAGTGGTACAATGTTATCACATCAACATCTCATTTATTGATTGATGTCAAATTATTTCACTTTTCTGGTATTTCAGGACAACCTCAAACATATTACTATACTGTCTCTGAGGTCGCACAAACTCTGAAGAAGTATGTCTACCGATAAGGTCTGTGTATTTGTATGTTTCTCACTGAAATATACAGACAAGTGTTTAGCTGTACGCAAATAAGTAAAAGAACCCTTTTGAAGTGGGGACAGCAGTAAAGCCAATACCTGACACATAGACACCTGGAACACATCAATAGATCAGGCCCAGCCCACTCCCCCCAAAATCTTTTTTTATTACTTTCTATTAAATGTTGCTAAACATATGTATGTCTAATAGCATTATTTTTGTAGAGCAGACAGCATACAGCGCTAGAAAAAATGAAAGATGTTTAGGAAGGACAAAGTTTTTCAGCATGAAAAGCAAATGTGAAGGGCCATTTTAATATAATAACTAGTGCTAAGAAAGAGATAGTAAAGAACAGATACTGTATATATCCAGGTCTAAACATCATCAGAAATAATGCTGTTGGAAAAATGAACTGTTGCTGGATGACAAGAACAGATTTTGTGGTTGCAGAAGGTGGGAGATGGCTATGCTTTCCCTGGAGATAACAGGAAGAGTAGTGATTTACTCGCGCCCCTGCTTTATTCAAGAACTCAACCTCTCTGAACTATACAGCACAGAATTCTCCTTTTTAGCAAGATGATGTGTCAGGCAAACAGATAGCTTGTAAACTGTAAATCATAATTACATTTTGTTATGTATACAGTAAGCTGGGATGATCAGTGATATTGCATGCAAGTGTTTTCTCTGACAAAACACTAACAAGTTTATACTGTCAATTAGGTTTCAGTGACACAATTAGTACTGAGTCATAAAGAGAAGGAGGATTATAAATATTATGCTAATGCAGGTTGGAGGACTTATAAGTTTGAAATAAAATTATTTAATTTTTGTTTATTCTACCCCATGTGTTCATAAATTAGGAGGTGCAGCACCCAGCAGGATAAAAGCACTTTCCTCAAACTAAATAAGCAACTTGGAGGACAAATAAAGTCTACCAAAGATAAATTGAAGGTAAACCTGGCTTCCCAGGCCAAGGGACAACCACAAAGCATTTTTTAGCTATGTCTGCATCCTCAAAGGCAATACACAGTTTTGTGCAGAGCTCATTGTTAATGGAGTCACTAAGCCAGAATACGTAGCAAACCTAATGGTCTACAAAATTCAGCTCTAATTTTACCCCTCTCTTCCCCTTAACCTTCCCTCAGGAAATACAGTCAAATATAACGCCTCCCTGCTGCCACTAGGGAACAGGTCCTTAATGCTCTCTCAAAGGTAAAAGAACACTGCATCAATGGGCCCAGACACTATACCAGGATCCCGTCTAAATAGCAAAAAATATGACCTGTCAGGTCCTCTGGAATTGCTATATAACTGTAGTCTCCAAATAGGCTTCATGTCTCATGAATGAAGAACAGCAAGAGTCATCCTTCTGCACAACGTTGGGACATCAACAAACCCTAGAAACTACAGACCCATAAGTCTTACTAGCCTCATATGCAAAACCACGGAAAGAATTATTATGGAAATGATCAATAATGACATAAGAAATCTCTAGACACTGAATCTGACCCAGTCTGGTTTCATTAAGGGCAGGTCATGCATACTCAACCTGGTGAACTTCTTTGAGAAAGTCACTAAAAGCAATGGATGAGGGGAAAAATTGTTCATACTGCCTATCTTAGCCTGGCCAAGGAATTTGACACAATACCCTACTTGGGCAATGTTGAAAAACTCAAGAGGTTAGATACAAACCCTTACGTCACTCAGTGGATAGCCAGCTGGCTCATAGACATAAATCAAGAAGTTAGAATTGGGGAGTCCACCTCTACAAAGAGGCCAGCCACAGTCCCTAAAGGACCAGTTCTGGGACCACCCGTTCTTGGCATTTAATTCTGAAGTCCAGGCCAATGTTAGTGGCCTCTGGCTGACTAAATTTGCAGATGATTGCAAATTAGAAACTTTCATTGAATCCCATACCAGCACAAATGTTCTCCAGGAAGGGCTGACACAAACAAACAACTGGTGTTAGAGCCATAGAGTAAAACTAAATGCCAAGAAATGCATAATAGCATCCTTTGGGAAGTCATCTACCCCTGGTAACCATCATATTGACAACACAGCCCTAAGAGTTGACCCAGTAGTCAGGATTTGAGAAATACATAGAAAGTAATCTAGCCTTTGACCATCACATGTCTACAGTACTGAGAAATTCACATCTGTTATGCAACTTATAAACAAAGGTTTAGCATCTAGGTCCAAGGAAGTCATTATTCTACTATATTCAGCATTCATTAGACTTATCTTTGAGTATGATGCTCCCTTTGGTATGTACCTAACCAGGCATATCCAACAATTTGAACATCCACAGAGGATCCTCACTAAAAGAACACAGGGAGTAAGTAACATGTCCTATGCAGACAGCCTCAAGGCCCTATCCCTGTAGTTTGTCTCCTACAGGCTGTTGAGGGGAGATCTATGCCTGGCATACAAGGCATTTTCAGACCCCATTCTGATGGACCTCCTGCATATCCACAAAACAAACAGCACCAAAATTATCCAGTCTAAAGACTTAAACCTTGCCGGTGATATAAATAGGACATGCTGGAGAGACAGGCATGTATCCCAGAGACTACCTGTCTTTGGAACAGGCTCTCCATCCATGTGAAGCAGAGTTTCTCCCTAATCCAATTCAAGTATGACTTGGACAATTGGATGGAGAATGGGAAATTCCTCCCTGGTTTGGCACTTATGTCTCTAATTGACACAGGCAGCCCTTTAATGGTCCATCTTCCAGGCATCTGCTTGTAAATGTTTCATCTCCCAAGCTCATGCTTACACTTATCAAGGGTACCAGAACTTGTCAGAGATTTGGGATGCATGGCTAGGCATAAAAAGGCCATTGTAGTTAGTTGTTAGTCTATTAAACACCTATGGACCTAAGAACCTATTGCTAGGCTAATAACCCCAGAGGGGCTATTTAAGACTAGCCATGATTCCTGAATGCATCTGACAAGTTTTTATACTCTAGGTTTATTTTAGGGGGTAGAAGTAGATTTTGGTATTGGTAATCAAGCACTTGCAGGCTGCCTGTATCAACTGGAGATACAGGTCTCAATCCAGGGGTAAATTTCCATTTCTCCATCCACTGGTCCAAATTATTCTTGAATTGTGTTAGGAAATAACATTGCTTGACAAGTATGGGAAGCCTGTTACAGAAAAGGGATAGTGTGTGAGAAACATACCTGCTTCATATTCTGTTTGTGAGGAACCTTTTTGGATGCTCCATTTGTTACATATGCCTGGTCAGGTACATACCAAAGAGGCAGTTGATCTCAATAACTGGACTGATAAGGGCTGAGTACAGCAGAACAATGGCATCCTTGGAAATGGAGTAATAAGCACAGGCTACTTGAAATTGGACTCCTACATAGTCCACAACTTATATGGTTGTCATGATAATAAAACTAAGGGGAAATTAACTATAAACTGTCCCAATAACACCAGCAGTCAAATATCGCTGAAAGCAAGTTCATGTTTAACTACTTATAGAAATAAAAGCTGCAGAGATGTAAGAATGAACATTTTTATGCTCATGCCTCCCTTCCAGCTGCCACAACTTTCTGGCATATTGCCTAGCCCATCTTCATATGTTAAAAGATCATGGATGAATACTAGGCTAACTGCTCTGAACAGCCATTTTTCTTTGAATACCTCAGTAATATAGCACGTCACTTCAGTTAGTGAATTTCCTGACTTCTTGAGCAGCAGAGCCCCATGGTCAATCTACCTTAGTGCTAGGCAAAAACGATTCAGTCAGAAAGAATGTACAGGTGATGGTAACCATCATCCTGCAGGGCCTGATCATGTTCAGTACCTTATGGGGAACAACACGCAGTGACAACTGGCATACACATTGTATATATCTGTGCATGAAAGACTGGGCAGGTTGGCATCCTATCACCATCACTCTCTCTCTCTTAGGCTACTACCACATCTTCTGACATACTTGGCACCACCAAAGACTGAGGAGGTAGTGATTAAACCCACATCCTGCCCCCGCCCCAAAAAAAAATGAGCGCTAGCCTTTTTATGCTAACCACTGGCTGGTCTTCTTCTATTCTAATGTTATTTCCATACTGAGCTCAGCACTGACACATATGTTAAAATACTGAATCTGAACACCAAGTCTAAAAACCATGAACCTCTCAACAAAATGCTTTGGAATCAAAAGAAAATGACCACTGCTGTTTAAACATTGCACACTGTTTTACACTTTCTTCCTTTTACAGGCAGGACTTCATCAGAAGATCTGAGAAAGAAGTAAAGAGAATAGTGTTTTGTCAGTTTCAATCTACAAACAGGTAAGGATGTGCAGGGTTGTCAATAGTCTAGATGCAACACTAACAGTGACACAAACTGATGTAAAACAACAAAAAGGAAGGGCAGTAGTCAGAACAAGTACTAAAGACAATCTTTATTAAGCGCTTTTCATTTGCTAACCATCAGCAAACTTCTTCAGATAAATTAAAACAATTACAAAGTGTCCTTTCAAAGGCAATGATCCAAATCATGACAAAAAAAAACACCAATGATATGGTTATGTGACTTAAAACTCTCTCCTGCAATTTCAGTTACTAAAGTAACTAAGTTACATACATACAAAATATACCTCATATAAAATAATTCTATACATAAAACTGCTGACATAAATACTAAAATTCAAACTACAATTACTTCCACTCAGTCACAAAACCTACTAAATTCTGCAAACAAATGGGGAAAAAAACAATGGAAGATGCATATACATCAAGCTATTAAATATAGCCTTTATTAAACACAAACACTATACTTCTAAACAATTTGAACAGTTAGCCATCACCTTTGTAAACTCTTTGGGCAGGATTCACGAAGCCTCCGTGTAAGAGTTACAAGGCTTACATGGAGGCTGCAGTTAAACGGTGTGACATCAGCATGTCATGCATATGCATGAGGGCATGCTGAATCACACCTAAGGCTTACACGGTCCATGGAAGACAGTAGGGGGCGTGTCCATAGGCCGAGCCCTGCAAATGGACACGCCCCCAGAAGAGTAAAAGTGCCGAAAGTAAACCCCCATGACAGAGCCCGTGTAAATGTGAATAAACACAACACAACACATGCCCCCACAGACTATGAACATAAAATATATAAATGAACATGTTATATATTTTTTTTAAATTGTAAAGATGTTTGCCCGTGAGTGCGCTTGCTTATGCGTGCCCGTAGCTTAGCCACAGTTAGCAGTCAGTGGAAAAGCATATAAGAACTACATATGCAAAGTAAGCCAAGAAGCAATAGTGTCGCAGTAGAGATGTCGGCTGAAGAGCAGGCAGTCATGGTTCGAGCCCCCCCAACATCAATTTTTATTTCTAGTGAAATAAGCAAGAAACAAGTCCCTGACATATATGTACACATATAAAATTATATTTTATGTAAAATGTAATGAAATGGGCCATTTATTTTGAAGAAATGTGAGATAACAAAATAATAAAAAATGCCAGATATGTCTATAGCTGAGCTACAGTTTAACAAGTTGAGTGCATCTGCCCGTAGGTGAGCAGTGGTTTAACAGGTGTAAAATGAGTGCCCATAGGTGAGCAGTGGTTTAACAGGTGTAAAATGAGTGCCCATAGGTGAGCAGTGGTTTAACATGCTGAAACTGTGTGCCCCTAGCTGAGCTGAGCGTAATATGTGTGCTGACAGCCAAATGACGTGTAAACCAGCGCACCCCGTTTGCGCGGAGCTGCGCGCTGCGCCAACAAGCTAACCGACGGGCAATGTTGAGATGCTGTAACAAAACTGCCTTTACACAGACACACCTCCTAGCCTGTGTAGACAGTCATAAAATATAAAAAGCAGTGGCCAGGTTCGAACCTAGGATACCATGCACCATAGTCAAGGTACTGAACCACTAAGCCATGACAGTTGCACTTAGAAATGCAGTAATAGCAAATATATAGGAATGAATAGAAAGAGGAGCATGACAAAGCAGGTTTTGTGAAGCTGATACAATTCCAAAATGGCCAATCACAGATAAGTGCGGGAAAAACGGCATATATAAGCCCCATAGGCGGAAATACACAGCATAACCGATTGTAGAACCAACTTGCAGCCAGAATGTCAGGTGTAGGTGAGGGTAGTTGCTTTCGAGCACAGAGGTGGGGCATTGAGGAGTCCAAATATATGGTTTGGCTCCTTGTCCACAATCATGAGGCCCAACTCATGCAGGGCCAGGTCCTGTGGGGAGCATATAGGGCTGAGGCGTGGGACCAGTTGGCTCATGATCTTACCAGTGCCACAGGGATACCAAGGACTGGTGAGCAGGTCCGTCACCACCATGCGGACCTGAAGAGACAGAAACAGGATCAACTGAACCGTTGGATCCAGGAGGCCCGGCAAATGCCCAACGTCCCACTACTGAGTAAGTTACATCTAATTATTTATGTAAGAAATTAACCTAGCTGATATTATGGAGATGTGTATTCCAATATTACTTTATTTATATTACAGCTGCAGGTGTCCATTCTGCGAACCATAGAGACTATGGCGATAGGCTGGCACGGTTGCACCATCAGGCAGGTCAGTAATCCTCTCCCTGTAACTGTAAATAAATATAAAAGTATGACAGTTAGCAAAAGAGTGCAGTGTAGTCACTAAGTAATAAAATGTGCAAGTAACAGTGTAAGAGGGTTTGCAAGTATTGCTTGAGTACAAAAGTGTGATGCAGTCTGTAATCCAAACAGAAAAATGAAAAAGTCTGAAATAAAGTCTGAAATAAAGATGTCCCACCTGTAATATAATAGTACATAACCTGCAGCAGGCTGAAAAGTACAGCTGCATAAGCTGAGTAAAACACATGTGTGAAATATATCCCTGTTGAACTACAGAAACATGACAGAAGTGAGACTGTTGGAAAGGATTGTAATAACTACAGGTAAAACATGTGAATAAACCCTAGAATTAAGTACCATTCTGAACTGTAAAAATAAAACAAGTGAGAGAGTGTGAGAAACAGTTATGAATCCACCAATAAAGTAGTAATAACTCCTGAATAAAGTATACTGCAGTCAGTACAGAATGAAATGAATGTGACAAGCAGAACCAAACTGTAAAATGTGTTGAAAATGTCACCGCAGCTGGAATGTGTATCCCAAAATCTGGATATGTTGCTCTCAGTCTGCAATATGCAGATAGTATGGTTGGCTGAAATACCAAACATCCACAGTTGTCTATAGCTATATAAAGCAAATGTAGCAGGATGATGTAGCTGAACAGAGCCAGATATGAATGTGTATGAATAAAAATGAAAATGTGTATTGATGTAGCAGTAACATTCCTATCACCAACCTGAAGTAGTTATCACATAGGAAACAGTAAGCAGAACTGTAGTGTGTATATATCTGCAGCTATTAGAAATGTACAGCATATGTATTGGTATTTGAAGTTGTTAATTAAATTTTCTTCACCCTACCCTATAACCACATATAATCCATTCCACGTGAAATTGGTATGTGCAATCACAATTAACACCTCTGGACATTTGTCTTGTTGGTTCATATATATTTGCATGTACATTGATGCATCTGCCCTGTTCATACATCCAAACCTGATGGCCTGTTGCCATCAATCAACCCTGCATGTTGTTGGACTGTGTATTGATGTTCAAAATATGCATGTGTTATGCTTGCTGTTCAATGGTTTGAATATCTGGGTGTTTGGTTAATGGGAATACTAATGCATGCTGTTACAACTAATTGTGAATGGTATTGTATGTTACTAACCCAAACTGTCATGACATAATGCAAAACACAGGACAACAGGGAAGGCGGGTTCCAGCGGACCCACCTCTCCCACCTCAGCTGGCGAGTGCACCTGGCAGTAGTGCACAGTCCGGACCCTCCTCCGGTGGTCCTGTGCCACATGCGGGTGGAAGCGCTGCAGGGGATGGGGCTCATCCCCCCCTCTGCAAGTGTGGCCGGAGGAGAACAACCACTCACCCTCCGTAGTGTCCGGACTGTGGTGCGTAGGGAGATCCAGGAAGCTGTTCTTGGGCCCCAACGCCAGCTTGAGGCACAGATGGCACAACTAACAGGCGTGCCTGCTACCCCAGCCTACACAGCCCCCAGCACAGCCCCATCCTGGGCTGTGAAGGCACAGTGGCAACTGCCCATGGGTGGGGATATCAGTTCCACTGTTGCCATCTGTGGGCTCATGGGCTCTAGATATCCAAACATCTATCCCCCCACATGTGTCATACACCGCCCCTGTATGCGTCTTGTTTGTCTCGTCTGTTGACCTACCCAACCTACCTCCCCAGCTATACCAACTTCCTGTACCTGACATACCACTCTCACCTAAAAAAAAAAAGGGCACTCTGTACCCACAAAAAAATTACGCCCCATACATAGCTGCCCATTTCGCACACATGTCTGCTGGACATGGAAACTGTCAATTACAATTGGCTGTACAACAAGTATTATTGTTGTCCTCACACCTCTCTCAGGGGTGGAAGATTTCAAATGTCACACCAAATTACAAACTTATGCACAGCTGTTGCTGATGAAGAAATGGGCAGCTATGGGCCTTACCTACATCCCTCCTGCAAAACCCGAGCTTGTTTCCCTACTGTCTTACCCTCTTTGTGACCCCTTTTTCACTACTTTCCTGTCTCCCCATTTTCATTTCTTTCAAAGAAAATAGCGCGGGTGTGCGCAAGAGTAAGCACTTTTAAGCGGTTGTAAGCGGGTGTGCGCGGAGCTGAATGCCAGTGCGCATGCGTGAGCTCCGCGCAAACCAGTGCTAACCCGGTTACAACTGCTTAAAAGTGCCTTAGTCACTCTGAATGACAAGTCCTGTAGTCTGCTCAAAAGCAAAATAAAATCCCACTGTCAGTCCCGAACCTAGGACCTTGGAAGCAGTAGTCTGCATGACATACCACTAAGCCATGACTGTTATATAAGAGCATTGTGCTACAATAAATATATCATGTAATAGTAGGAATGAATGTAAAGGGAATATAGGATGTGTAGTACACGAAGCATGTCATGTATATTTATTGTCAAATGTAGTGGATTTCTAAAATAGTAGTGTGTGAACAGAAACAGCCATGCTAATTGGTAGCTAGTAGGTAACAATGTCACTGTAGCACCTTGCAAGCCACGCACATACTCACAGCAGGATAATCACTGCCCACACCCCACAACCTCTTACAGGAACACATCCGGACTAAGTAATAAAAAATGTGGAGCAAAGGGCCAAAAACAGGGACACATTCCAAATAATGCTACAACAAATTTAGACAGTTCAGAGAGTAACAGGTTCTGCATTTTGTTGGATGTTTGGAAGGGTATGAAGTCTGAAACTTAAATGTTTGTCACTATAGTCTGACTTCAGCCCAGAGTGATTTGCCAAAAAAAGCTGTTTATGAGATATTGACCAAAATATGAGGCAAAAATGTGGACAACCTGCAAATATCTGTACACTTGAGAGGTCTGACACTGCCATATTTGAATAGTTAAGAGCCTAGACATAGCAACAGTGACTGAGTTACAGGGATGCCCCATAGACTCCCTGTGAAATGTATAAACAGTAGGCAGAAAGGTTTTACAACACATGCAATGGTAACTATGAAGTACTGAAAGTATGCACCACTTGCACGGCAGAAATAGTGTAGTAATACATATGCTCATGCTATCCCACAGTCACAACTGCAGAATACCAGACAATTTAATGGGTGTACCCCACTGATATGTACCATTCCATGAGGCAGATAAAAGATGCACCTGAGAGTCTCTGGGACCTGCTCAGCAGCATACTCAAATACCCTAATAGATGTCAAGGCCCACACCATGGCCAGACCACACTGCATGCAGTAACACCCTAGCAGATATAGCAAGCATTCCAAGGTGTGAATGTGCATGGAAATTAGGAAAGTCACAGAAACACACTACAGTCAAGACACCTAGCAGGCATACAAGTAGTGAATGTAAGGGGCAAATATTGAAGCCATGGTAACAAAGTGCAAGAGCCACTGCTATATACCAGTTACATCACATGTCCCACAGGAAAACACACAAACCCACATTAACAGTAGTAGTAGTCTTAGGTGTCAGTGTACATACACACTTAGTACAGGAAACTGGAGTAATGAATGGAGAAATGTTAATCTACAACACAGCCAGAAATATGAGAGGGATACTAACCTTTACACTCACAGAACAGTGTCCATAGCATACCAACATGGTCCCTGCCCTTAAACTCTGAAAGGGCCAATCTTAACTCACATACCTGGCTAACAAGTGGTGCAGAGGCCATCACATGGACATATGCAGATACCTACAAAAGCATGCTGTACTCCCAGTCCACACACGCAATACTTTCATTGCACCCTGTGGAGGTAGGGAGAGACAGAGAGAGAGAGAGAGAGAGAGAGAGAGAGAGATAAATAAACATACACAAAGAAAACCAGTCAGCAACAACCACTCGAAAGCTGACAACTGGCAAGTGGAGCAGCAGGACACCAAACCAGATGGCAACACAAGCAGCTGTGACAAACACAGGTAATGTAAAGTAATACTTTAAAAGTCTACATACTGTGAACCCTCTATATGTGTCATTGGTCTGTATCCATATGTATATGAAGATGTGCATAGGGCAGGGGACATACAGCAACTATCAGTGAAGGCTGTACATACATATGTATGTGAGGGCATCTATGTGTAGATAGAACAAAACTCTGAGAACAACAGTGGTCACAGAAACACAGAACTTTAATGAAGCTTTCAGGCTCTCAACCCTTCATCAGCATTACACAATATACAAATGTACATCATTTAAATAGAGGAACAATTAAAATCACATGATCAACCAGCCAATGAACTTTTTTTTAAAAAGTTATTTAAAAGGGAAATGTTTAAAACATAAAAATATGTACAAATAATGTGTTATACATAATATATCATTTTTAGTAGTATTTTATAAGTTATTTAGTTGGCGTTTAACTAGTATTGGTTTTATACTAGTAGTGTTATTTAATCCTGGTGGATTTTCAGCCTGTAGTCTTATTATCCACTCTAGTTCTCTTGTTTCTACAAGGTTATTTATATCAGCCCCCTCATACCCACTTGTATTGCATCTATACATCTGAATTTAAAAGTATGTGTATTGAACTCATGTATGTGCTTATATAGGGCATTAGTCTGTATTTGTCTGTTTATTTCAGACCTATGTTCAATTATACGGTCTTTCAACTCCGTATAGTCTTCCTACATAAATGCTTGACAATTTACACAAGTGGCAAGGCAGATAATCTTTGTGGTATTACAATTAGCATTAACATGAAAATAAAACTTCATGCGTTATGGGTGTATAAACATTGTCCCTTCAAAAATATCAGCACAGCAGGTGCAGTTATAGCATTTGTAGGTCCCTTTGTTACTATAACCAACATTGTGCCTTATGTCAAAATCATATAACACAACATGTTTTTCATGCATTGGTTATTTCTATAAGCAAAACTAGGTCTGGATCCTACTATATCACTTAACTCTGGCATGGCCAGTATAGGCCAATTTTTTATATATTATGTTACTAATTTGATTAGAGTAACCTGAGAAGGTTGTTATATCTTAATCTAGTGTCCTTCTTTTTAGTAGGCACTAAATTCATTATTCACATCTATATTCTCCAAAATATTGGTTTATAGCTTGTTTTCTGCTCTCAACCATCACATCAATATTTTTCTGTAATAGTCTCAGAGTATCCACTTCTACCAGCCATTATGGATGTCTCATTCAAATATACTGTCTTCTGTTGTTAATCTGCTTATTCTAATTAGTGACTTAACCATACTTTTGAACACATGTGGGGGTGCATACCATTACTATTTAGATATCTTATTGTATGCACATCTTTATGTACCATAGTATGTATTGTTTCATCCTTTTATACACTTTCACATCTAGAAATACAATCTCATTGGAAGATGAACATTTAAAGTTAAAGAATTGTGTAGTGTTATTGATATATGTGACAAACAAGAAGATCTTCCTCTGTACCATCCCATATGAAAAGCAATCATTCATCTAGCATAGCCCATGTATATTCAATGCATGCTTATTACTCAAAATATATTCTTTCTCCCACTGAAACAATACAAGATTTGCAAAGTATTAGCAACAGATGTACCCATGGCAACTCCTGTTAGCTGTTTATATGGTGCCATCATAAAAATATTGTTAGTCAATACTAAGTGAAGAAGAGAACATATATTTCCACATCTCGAGTGTTTGTTGGTAGACAATAACAACCTTCAATGGCTTCTACCCATAGTCAATAGGAATAACAGTGAATAGTGATTCTATGTCCAAAGTTACAAAACAGCTGAAGTTACAGTGCACCATAACCTGTTTCCTTAAGAAATGTGCTATCCTTCACTATGCTTCCACATTTAGGTAGTAGTTCAGACAGTAATTTGTAAATATTTGGATATAGTTTCGTTATCCAGCCCTTACCTGAGACAATAGGTCTCAGGTTTCGACTTATGTATCTTGGGATCCCGTATATTTGGATCTTTGGACATGGTGTAGAGAAGTAGTTGAATATATCAATTGATATGTCATTACATTTGCATATCATAAATAGCCATGTTAACTTGTGTTATACAATTTTACTTTGAAGTGTTACCTTCTTAAATGTATTAGTGTCAGATAAAAACTGGAAAATCTACTCATATAATATACTCTGTCCATTAAACCACAGCCCCTTATCTGCTTGTTTTATTATTACATCATTATTTCTTTTCAGGTCTTTGAGAGCCAGATATTCTTTATAAGTAAGGTTGTATTTCATCTTAGTCTTATCACATTTACTAAACAGAGATCTCAATTCGATTCAACAATACACGAATGCTATGATAACTGGAGATAATTGTGGTATAAACAGACTTAATTTTTACAACTGCCATTATTTACAGAATTCTTAAAGATTAATTTTAGCATAAGACTTCTAGCAAAGTCTTAAATCTATAATAGAGTTTACCATCGTCACAGCAAAGGGAATGATTTCAAACCTTGCTTAAAATAGACAACTGTTCATCTGGTAAAATGTTATTTGTTAGATTTAAAGTACCTGTTTTATTGATGGCTTCCCATCTATGCGGCTTGTTGCTTTTCTGGGACTGCTGTATTTCCTTTTGTCGCTTGGGTCTGAGGTGAGTTTTCCACTGCAGTTGGCGATACTTTCCATATATGCCTGCTTCACCAGGACCCTTTCTGGTTGTTGCAGGCGAAATGGTAAAAAGTGGAAATATCTGTTTGCCTTTTTCTTTTGGTTCCCGTGTTGCTCTGTCATCGGCGCTTTTAGCATCCAGGTTACATTTTCCACAGCCGTACTTGCAGAATCTCCACATTGCTCTACCGACGCTTACAAGCTTCCTTCTCATTTACCTGATATTAGCTCTTTCAGCTCTGTTGTTGCGCCATGCGTAGCATTTGGCTCGCTGATTGGTTGAATTCTCATTGGATGCCGGCAGGGCAGTCGTCAATCGATCAGCATTCTCGCTTTTCCTTAGTCGATGGGGTGAAATAAGGCTGTTGCTTATGTTTAGCGGTTTTGCTAAATATTTAAACTCAGCCGCCAAGAAAATATATGTCCGTTTTGATAATCATCTATGTCCCTTTGAAGTTTACGTTTCTTTTTTAATTCCAATCTATTGCAATACAAGTGGGTATGAGGGGGGGTGATATAAATAACCTTGTAGAAACAAGAGAACTAGAGTGGATAATAAGACTACAGGCTGAAAATCCACCAGGATTAAATAACACTACTAGTATAAAACCAATACTAGTTAAACGCCAACTAAATAACTTATAAAATACTACTAAAAATGATATATTATGTATAACACATTATTTGTACATAAAAAAGTTCATTGGCTGGTTGATCATGTGATTTTAATTGTTCCTCTATTTAAATGATGTAAATTTGTATATTGTGTAATGCTGATGAAGGGTTGAGAGCCTGAAAGCTTCATTAAAGTTCTGTGTTTCTGTGACCACTGTTGTTCTCAGAGTTTTGTTCTATCTACGTGTTCAGTAATTTTATCTTCGCTTGCTTAGTGTTACAGGTAACACTTTAAGAGGAGATTCAACCAGCCTTTACACAAAATATATCCCTGTTGAAATACAGAAACATGACAAGTGAGACTGTTGGAAAGGATTGTAATAACTACAGGTAAAACACATGTCCAATAAACCCTGGGGAGTCAAAAGTACCATTCCTGAATTGTAAAAAATAAAACAAGTGAGAGTGTGAGAAAAGAGTTGTGAATCCTACAGCCAAAGTGGCCAATAACTCACAGGAGACATCAAAAGTACACAGTCAAAATTACAGAATGAAATAGATGTGACAAGCAAACAAACCTGTAAAATGTGTTGAAAATGTCACTGCGGCTGGAATGTGTATCCCAAAAATCTCAGGATATGTTGCTCTCCAGTCTGCAATATGCAGATAGTATAGTTGTCTGGAAATACCAAACATCCGACAGTTGTCTATAGCTATATAAAAGCAAAATGTAGCAGGACTGATGCCAGCTGAACAGAGCCAGATATGAATGTGTATGAATAAAAATGAAAATGTGTATTGACGTAGCAGTAACATTCCTATCACCAACCAATGGAAGTTATCACACCATAGGAAACAGTAAGCAGAACTTCTGTAGTGTGTGCTATGCATCTCCCGCAAAGCCTATTAGAAATGTACGGCATATGTATTGATTTGAAGTTCGTTAATTCAAATTTCTTCACCCTACCCTGCGTAACCACATATAATCCATTTCCGCATTGAAATTGGTATGTGCAATCTGGCCCAACACCACCTCTGGACGACACAATATTTTATCTGTTGGTTCCATATATCATTTGCATGTACATTGATGCATCTGCCCACTATTCATAACCATCAAACCCTGATGGCCTGTTGCCATCAATCAACCCCTGCATGTTGTTGGACTCTCGTGTATTGACAAGTTCAAAATATGCGTATGTGTTATGCTTGCTTTGTTCAATGGTCAACCATTGCAAATCCTCTGGGTGTTTGGTTAATGGGAATACTAATGCATGCTGTTACAAATCCAATTGTGGTAGCAGATAGGTATTGTATGTTACTAACCCAAACTGTCATGACATAATGCAAAACCTTATGAGGACAACAGGGAAGGCGTGGTTCCAGCAGACCCACCTCTCCCAATTCAGCTGGCAGTGCACCTGGCAGTAGTGCCCAGTCCGGACCCACCCTCCTCCGATTGTTCCTGTGCCACATCTGCGGGTGGAAAAGCGCCTGCAGGGATGAGCTCATCCCCCTCTGCAAGTGTGGCTGGAGGAGAACAACCACTCACCCTCAAGTAGTGAAAACCGGACATTTTGTATTGAGTGCGTGGGGAGATCCAGGAAGCTGTTCTTGGGCCCCAACGCCAGCTTGAGGCACAGATGGCACCTTCAATGCAGAGCATGCTCTGCCTACCCCGGCCTTACACGGACTCCCCAGCACAGCCCCCATCCTGGGCTGTGAGAGGCACAGTGGCAGCACTGCCCATGGGTGGGGATATCACGTCCCCACTGTTGTTGCCATCTGTGGGCTCCATGGGCTCTAGATATCCAAACATCTATCCCCCACATGTGTCATAATAATCACGCCCCTGTATAAGCGCTCTTTGTTTGTCTCTGGAATCTGTTGACCTACCCAACCTACCTCCCAGCTATCCCCAACTTCCTGTACCCTGACATACCCTCTCACCCTAAAAAAAAAAAAAAAAAATGGGCACTCTGTACCCACAAAAAATTACGCCCCATACATGGCTGCCCATTTCGCTTTGCACACATGCCCTTAACTGGACATGGGAAAACTGTCAATTACTAATTGGCTAATACAAAAAGTATTATTGTTGTCCTCACACCTCTCTCAGGAGTGTAAGATTTTCAAAAACCATGTCACACCAAATTACAAACTTATGCACAGCTGTTGCTGATGAAGAAATGAGCAGCCATGGGCCTTACCTACATCCTCCTGCAAAACCCCAGCGACTTGTTTCCCTACTGTCTTACCCACTCTTTGTGACCCCTTTTCACTACTTTCCTGTCTCCCCATTTTCATTTCTTTCAGGAAGAAAATAAGCGCTTGATTTGTCAATAAAGGGCACTTTTAACGGTTGTAAAGCGGGTGTCATATGGCCGGAGCTGAATGCCAGTCATGCATAGTGAGCTCCACTGGGCAACCAAAGCCAACCCTGGTTACAACTGCCAAAAGTGCCTTAGATCACTCTGAATGACAAGTCCTGTAGTCTGCTCAAAAGCAAAATAAAATCCCGCTGTCAGTCCAGACCTGGGACCTTGGAAGCAGAAGTAGTAGTCTGCATGACACAGCCTGCTAAGCCATGACTGTTATATAAGAAGCATTGTGCTACAATAAATATATCTCATAATAAGTAGGAATGAATGTAAAGGAATATAGGATGTGTAGTACACAAAGCATGTCATGTATATTTATTGTCAAATGTAGTGGATTCTAGAATAGTAGTGTGTGAACAGAAACAAAGCCATGCTAATTGGTAGCTAGTAGGTAACAATGTCACTGCAGCACCTTGCAAGCCACACACATACTTCCTACAGCAGGATAATCACTGCCCATACCCCACAAACCTCTTACAGGAACACATCCGGACTAAGTAATAAAAATGTGGAGCAAAGGGACAAAACAGGGACACATTCCAAATAATGCTACAACAAACTTAGACAGTTCAGAGAGTAACAGGTTCTTACCATTTTGTTGGATGTTTGGAAGGGTAAAAAAGGTGAAGTCTGAAACTTAAATGTTTGTCACTATAGTCTGACTTCAGCCCAGAGTGATTTGCCAAAAAGCTGTTTATGAGATACATGACCAAAATATGAGCAAAAATGTGGCAAAAATGGACAATGTGGATAAAATCTGCAAATATCTGTACACTTTGAGAGGTCTGACACTTGCCATATTTGAATAGTTAAGAGCCTAGACATACAACAGTGACTGAGTTACAGGGATGCCCCATAGACTCCCTGTGAAATGTATATGCTCAAACAACAGGTAGGCAGAAAGGTTTTACAACACATGCAATGGTAACTATGAAGTACTGAAAGGATGCACCACTTGCACAGCAGAAATAGTGTAGTAATACATATGCTCATGCTATCCCACAGTCACAACTGCAGAATACCAGACAATTTAATGGGTGTACCCCACTGATATGTACCATTCCATGAGGCAGATAAAAGATGCACCTGAGAGTCTCCTGGGACCTGCTCACAGCATACTCAAATACCCTAATAGATGTCAAGGCCCACACCATGGCTACAGACCACACTGCATGCAGTAACACCTCTAGCAGATATAGCAAGTATTCCAAGGTGTGAATGTGCATGGAAATTAGGAAAGTCACAGAAACACACTACAGTCAAGACACCTAGCAGGCATACAAGTAGTGAATGTAAGGGGCAAATATTGAAGCCATAGTAACAAAGTGCAAGAGCCACTGCTATATACCAGTTACACCACATGTCCCACAGGAAAGCACACAAACCCACATTAACAGTAGTAGTAGTCTTAGGTGTCAGTGTACATACACACTTAGTACAGGAAACTGGAGTAATGAATGGAGAAATGTTAATCTACAACACAGCCAGAAATATGAGAGGGATACTAACCTTTACACTCACATAACAGTGTCCACAGCATACCAAAATGGTCCCTGCCCTTAAACTCTGAAAGGGCCAATCTTAACTCACATACCTTTTTTATGGCACTGGGCAGAATCACAGTGGGAACTGCAATCAGTACACAACTGGCTGCATGCCAGCAAATGCTGGCCAACAAGTGGTGCAGAGGCCATCACATGGACATATGCAGATACCTACAAAGCATGCTGTACTCCCAGTCCACACATGCAATAATCTACCATTGCACCTCCTGTGGAGGTAGGGAGAGACAGAGAGAGAGAGAGAGAGAGAGAGAGAGAAATAAATAAACATAAACAAACAAAACCAGTCAGCAACAACCACTCTAAAGCTGACAACTGGCAAGTGGAGCAGCAGGACACCAAACCAGACGGCAACACAAGCAGCTGTGACAAACACATGTAATGTAAAGTAATACTTTAAAAGTCTACATACTGTGAACCCTCTATATGTGTCATTGGTCTATATCCATATATATATGAAGATGTGCATAGGGCAGGGGACATACAGCAACTATCAGTGAAGGCTGTACATACATATGTATGTGAGGGCATCTATGTGCACATATCAATGTAGGTTGAATGTAGGTTGTAGTGCAATGTACAAAGTAGTGTTTCACAGTTATGTATGTTTAGCAGTACGTTAGTGTGTGTATACAGTTTTGTAAACAAACATGTTGATATACCTATCTATCATATGGATATGTATGTATGTCAATATACGTATGTATGTATATATATATATATATATATATATATATATATATATAATATGCATATATGTATACATACATAGAGAGGGATGTAGGAATACAAAGACAGATGTAGATAGAATATGTACAAACATCTATATGTAATACACACATACAGATATAGATATATGTAGATATATATATATACATAGACAGACAGATCTGACTATCTACAGGTATGACTGTATATGACGATCTCACACTCCCCCTGTCCCACCCCCTCTGTCACTCTCACCCCCTCTCTGTCACACACACACCCCCTCTCCACATCTATAGCAATATATGTACATTGATATATATATATGTGTATATGTATACAGACATATATATATATATATATATATATATAGATATATCTGCATATATATAGATATATCTACATACATATAGATATATCTACATATATATAGATATATATATATATATATATAGAGAGAGAGAGAGTGAGAGAGAGAGATGTATATATATTCTGAGTGAGGCACATGTGTACAGATGTATTGCAACAGGTGCCTGGTGACAAAGGCATGGAGTGAACTCCACTGTCAAAACTGGAGTACCATACCCCATTTCAAATCACCTACACCAGTAACCACCAGAAATGTGATTGGCTGCCCACCACTGCATGTGTCAGGGGTGAACAGGGTCATAAATGTGTACAATAGTCCCCCCAATGATATTCACAGTGGCACACTATTCCTGGAATACCTGCACATGATATGTGTCAGCAGACATGGTGTGTCAGCTATGGACATGTAGGTCAGTGTACCCCTCCACACCACACAATGGCTGCCATGGTATGTACCTCACATGACAGCTACAGAAATGGAGAAGGACACAGTGACATGTACAACACTGTGACAATGCACTCAAACACATTACCAATGCACAGTGACTGACAACACCACAGAGTACACACATACTACCCACATAGAGGTTACCACTCCTGGATTTACATACTTAAGTCACACCCATGACAGATGTCCAACAACCATAGTAATACCTCACACCATCCACAACCTAAATGACTGCTGTATGTTGTCCATGGCACTGCAGTAGAGAGCACATGGTGGAGGTACAGGTTCCTACCCACAGATAAGAAATACCCTGCAATAAACCACACAGCGTTAAGAAGCAAGACTCCCCATGAGTACATGTCACACATACCCCTGCTGAATGTTAGTCAGATAGGTAATATGCCATATGAGTCACCCTGTGTAACTGTTTGACAGGAGCAGGTACCATCACATCACATGTGTCACAATGGTCAGGGTAGCAGAACAGTATGCTGCTGTAGTCCCAGGGGCAATAGCATATTGTATTATAGTGTATTGTAATGTATTGTATTGTGTTGTATTGTATTGGTATGTAGAGGTGCCTCCTTCGTGGAGTGGAACCACTGCTGCTGTACGCCAGTGTACAGGTACATATCCTGTAGTCAGGCTAGTGTTACATAGCACTTCTATATGTGTGTTTAGCTCCTCTTGGAGTTCATGTAGCATGCAACTGGGGATACCATCAGGTCCCATTCATGTTGTGTTTTCTGCTTTTCTGAGGGCGGCTCTCACCTGGACATCTGTGATGACAGGGAGGTTACAATCAGCTGGGATAAGTATGTCTTAGTTTGGGAGAGGGGGGGAAACCTGCACTGAACCTGTCTGCCACAATGTTGCCAATATCTGTGGGTTCAGTGAATTATTTGTTGTTGTGTACTAACTATGAGCATATTGGAGGGTTTCTGACCAGGTTGCTAACATAACTGAAGAAGGCCTTGTGGTTATCTGTAGTGTCCCCATTGATTTCCCTCTCAAAGTTGCCCATGGATGTTTGTATGAGAGAAAATAGCTCCTTACTAGTGCTGATCAGACATGCCTTCCCTTTATGGAATTATGCTCTGTCTTGCAGTAGCTTCCATCTTTTGTTATACAATCTGTCTATGGCTGGGGTCCACCAGACAGGATGCTGTCCCTTTGGGGTGTGTCTTGGTCTTATATGGGATTGCATGATCCATGCATTCTCAGAGATGTCCGTAGAAATCATTTGTGAAGGGGTCAGCATTGTGGGTTGTGTCTTCCACTGGCCCAGTGGGCTTAAAGGATACCATGTCAGTGTTACGAAGTGTAAAGTTTGCATTTGAAATGTTATTCACTGTAGTCGTTTGTGCTGGTGGTGGAGGTGGGATATGTATATCCAGGGCAATTAGTTTGTGGTCAGCTCACAGTAGTTGATGATGTACCCCATACAGTACCTCGATACAAACCCCCAGAGTGAGGAGGTGCTTTGGACCTGAATCAGTGTTCTGACTGCTGGGGTTTAGTAGTATGTCGTATGGAGTGTGCCAGGTACTGTTGCACAGTTGTTGGCTGAGCACTGATACCTGGCCATTTACATGTGTATCCACCAATAGACAGACAGATGCTATATATGTGAGATATGTTGTATCACAACAGTCGAGTAGCATGTGTAGTATGTGTGCCAAATTCTGATGACATATTTTGCTGATATCATGTTATTTCCTTTTTCAGGACCATGTCTCACCAGCGCAATCCAGCGTACTCTGCAGCTGAGGATGAGGAGATACACCAGAGCCTGGTGCGGGATTATGCAATACTCTTTTCCTGCACCAGCCAGAATCAGCAGGAGAGGGCTGCACTGTGGCAAGACCTGGTCCGTCGGGTAAATGACATAGGCACGCATAATAGGACATAAGAGCAGGTACGACATCACTGCAGTGATTTAATCAGAAATGTCCATCAGCGTGCATCGGAAATCCACAGGCAACAGGTTGCCACAGGTGGTGGGGTGGCTATACATCCCCCACTCACCAGACTGGAGGGACTACTCATAAGTGTTGTGGCTCCAGCCCGCCAACAACAACAACAGCAGCAGACCTGCATTATGATGGAGGCTGGAGCCACACAGCAGCAAGACTACGAGCGTGCAGGTAATATGCCATATGTATAGTTGACTGTTGTGTACACTGGTAGTTAATGCATGTGTGAGGTGTGTCCTTGGTTTGTAGCTGTCATCATAGTATTTAATGTGCAAGTGTAATATTCTCAATATCAGCAGCTGACCTGTGAAAGGCGACTGTTGTACTACTGACCTGTATCATACTTAGTAACAATGGCACAGTTGTGCCCACTGACATTAATTTCCTCACTTCTGCAGGTCCCTCCAGTTTAACAGCAATGCAGCCTATCCATGCTGGTGAGTGTGTATTAACAATACCTTTAATAGTCTTGATAGTAATAGTAATATTAGGCTCACTGAGTAGTGCTCTGTGTATGCATGCAGGTGTGTCTGTGTCTGTGTGTTGATATCTCGCATACTGAGTAGTGTGTGCAAGTGTGCAACTGTGTGCAGTGCATGTGTGCATGTGTGCACCTGTGCATGTGTGCATGTGCATGTGCACCTGTGCATGTGTGCATGCATGTGTGCATGTGCACCTGTGCATGTGTGTATGTGTGCATGTGTGCATGTGTGCACCTGTGCATGTGTGCATCACTGGTAACATTGTGTATACATTGTAAACTGTGTTTCCTGTTTCCCTCCCACAGGTTCTGGTGCTGCTCTGGTGTCATGCCGCAGGGAACCTGAATCAGGTGCCACGGGTACTGATAATGATGACATCTGTGTAATGGCACAGGAAGGTATGCCAGGGTCCGTCATTGGTCAGCCAATTGACAGTACACAGCTGTCAACCCCATCAAAGCTCACAGTTATCCTGCCAATACACCCTTTGTCACCAATGTCCCTAGGTGATGGACAGGATACAGTGGGCATTGACCAGGGTAATGTGGTATCTGTGCCCCATGCTTCCCCACACAGCAGCCATGGGCATGGCCCTGAGATGGTACCACACAGACAGATGTCCAGGGGTTCTCGTGGGAGCATCCATGGGCATACTGCCCCTGTCAGACATGCCCACAGAGGTCTTACAACCTCAGCTATGTTTCGGGCTATCATGCAGGCACAGTCACGTATGGAACGGTACACCAGACAGGGTCTGAGGGAGCTGACAGCATGTCGCACAGCCATGACTGACAGTATGCGTGACATTGCAGCTGCCATCTGTAATTTCACCGATGTCATAGACAGACGTTGTGGGGACATATTAGATCGGTTCCACAACTACATGTCCATGAGCCAGGGCGATGGTGGATGGTTGAGGCATTGACGTGGGTGTATGTTAGCAACAGCAGCAGCTGGCAGTCGTCGCGGATGACAACAGGGCCGTGGCCACCCCCATAGTGCCAGCAGCAGCCCCAGCAATGCTGGGTCTGTGCTGTCATCAGACCGCCCAGGAGACCACGTGCACGTGGCTCTGGACAGGCCTGACAGGGATCTGTGTCCAGTCAACGAACACCTGCTTCTGATGAAAGTACCCAGTCTGGATTGGTACTGGATACGGACCGTAGCACCCCTGCAAGGCACAGGTACCGTGTCCATGGCCAGAGACACTGATCTGTATGACCTGGCAGGTACATTCTGTGGCTGTCCACAAACACCAGTATATGGCAGCCATGAGGTGGAACTGTGTGCATCCATACACACATGCAAATTGACAACACCTAGGGCTACCGCATACATGCACACACTGCATCAACATTGCCCCACCTTGTACTGCTGTCCCTCACCAACACACATACACATACATGTCAATTGGTGGTATCAGTGGCAGACTCAGGCATACCAAGTTCACACCCTGTGCATATGATGAAACTGTGCCACATCCTGCAATCTGTAACATCAGTGCAGGTACAGGTTAACATGTTGCTGATGCACAGGGTGACTACATAGACGTGTATTAATAGTATCATGTTGTTAACAGTACTGTGTGCTGATATAATTGTGGGTATATCCCAGCATGCCTGATGCAGTAAGGGTATGATTGTCTTGTACTGTTGTCTACACCCATGGTAAGTACCATAGTGTATCATCTGCACATGTTGGCATACTGGTGGTAAGGATGTCAACAGAAGGCTACATACATAGGTAGCACATGGGATAAAGTAATGAAAGTATTGATACGCAATGATGGACATGTAAACTGCAAGTGGCATGTTGCCCACACTGGACTCTGCAATGCGGATGTTTGAGGATGTTGATATGTGTGCAGTACTACACGACTGGTACAGGACACACAGGAGCACCCTAGCACTGCAAGCTCACATCTCATACCATGCTAGACAGCCCCAACACACAAAACTAACTTTCACAGGAGGGAGAGTCCCCATAAATGTCAGGGATACTGTGGTGGCAGGACAGGTAGCATACATCCTACTAAGTATGGTACCACTGAGTGAAGGCTCAGTGTCTGTTATTTGACATGTGTATTACTGCAGGTATGAGCACCTGGGTTTCCATCCAGTTATTGCACATCCTGACGGTACATGGTCTGTACACTTGTGTGCGCTGAGACTGGACCCTAGCCATCTGACCTGTGTATTTCCATGTACATGTGTATAGTGCCTGCATATTTGCACTGTTACCTACTGGAAGTGGTACAGCTTGTTTGTTGTACAATCGACTACATGCAGCCGTGCTTACTGTAGCTTTGTTTGCATGCGTGTTTGCTTGCAGTTACCCTGGAACACTGATCCCACCTGCAATGCAGAGTTACAGAGCTTCTGTGGACACCTAGTGATATCTGCATAGCTTACTATATGTATGTCCATGTCTCACTTGACAGAACGTCACTGTTTGTCCTGTTCACATGTACGTTGCCTGTGACACATTGCATATGACTTACCTGGCATTTGTCCACGTCAGCAGTCATATATGCCAGTGCTAACTAATCACAGGCACTACACCTTCACATACTCACCTTCTGTTGAACCACCTGCTTCGCTAGGGACGGCTTGCACCTGTCACCCCTGGGCTTTCAGATATTGGCAAAGGCTCTTGCTACCCCCATAGTGCCTTTTTTAGGCAAGGCTCAAAGAACAAACCCACCTCCATAGGTATCACAAGAGATAAGAAACTAAGAGTAATGCTACTCAACGCCAGAAGTCTAAACTTCAAGATGCACACACTCGAAACTCTCCTTAGCATGGAGAACATTGATATCTGTGCAGTAACAGAAATCTGGTTCAGGGCTACCGAGAGCACCCCAGCACTACCAGGTTATACCTCATACCATGCTTTTCGGCCCCAAAACTTGGACCGAACCACAAAAGGAGGGAGGAGTATCGATATTCATCAAAGATACCCACACCTCCAGGTTGGTGGCAAAGCACGAAGCATCAGAGACTATCCATGTGCAACTAACAGTGGGTAAAACTGCCTTCCAGTTTATAGCCTGCTACAGACCACCCTCCCAAACCCAGGAACCCCACTCGATCTTCCTGAGAACACTGGAAAACATGAAGGTCTCTCCAAACACCATTATATTGAGCGACTTCAACTACCCAAACATAGACTGGGAGCATTACTCTAGCTCCAACACCCTAGCCCAAAGGTTCCTATAACTTATAAACTCAAATGCTATGGAACAACTTGTCACCACTCCCACAAGAGGGGAAAACATACTTGACCTGATCATCACCAACATGGGGACTCTATGCTCCAGACCAGAAGTGTATCCCTCACTGGTAAGATCAGACCATAAACTAATCTCACTGGATATTCACATCCCGATCCCACCCCCTGCCCAGAAAACCACAATGAAAAACTTCTCTAAAGCAAATTTCACACTCCTCAAAACTGAGGTGGAATCCTTCAAAGCCCCCGGGCCTGTGGAAAATATGGCCCAGACCGCAGAATCCTTTATAAACGCATTCTATGAACACCTTCAGGAATGCATGGATCATCGATCCCAAATAAAACCAAGACCCAATCCTCCAAAGGCAGGCGTCCTGTCTGGTGCACCCCCGCCATAAACAAACTATACAATAGAAGGAGGAAGCTACTAAATGATAGAGCAAAATCCCAAAGGGAAGGCATCACTGATCAGTATTAGCAAAAACTACGGGCACTCATAAAATTGTCTAAGGCCAGCTTCGAGAGAAAATTGCACAGGACACTAAGGATAATCACAAGGCTTTCTTTAGTTATGTTAGGAACCTGGGTGGTAATTCCCAGATATGCTCAGAATTAGTCCAAAATGACAAAAAATACACCGAACCCACAGACATTGCCAACATCCTAGCTGACAGGTTCAGCGCAAACTTCTCCACCCCCTCCACACCAAAAGGGCAAATATCTATCCCAGCAGAGTGCTGCCCCCCTGACATATCAGATGCGCAGGTAAGAGCCGCCCTCTCCAAAGTAAAAAACACAGCATCAATGGGACCAGACAGTGTCCTAGGCTGTGTCCTACATGAACTCCAAGAAGAGCTAAACCCAAACATAAAACTACTGTTCAATCTCAGCCTTACTACAGGATATGCGCCCAAAGAGTGGCGTACAGCAAAAGTGGTCCCTCTCCATAAAGGTGGTGCCTCAATGGATCCTGGAAACTATCGCCCCATAAGCCTGACTAGCTTGGTCTGCAAAGCTATGGAAAGGATCATCATGGACCTCATAAATAAAGATATTGGGGACCTACAGACACTGGATGCTACACAGTTCGGCTTTGTTAAGGGCAGATCCTGCCTCTTAAACCTGGTTGATTTCTTTGAAACAGTCACCAAGGCCATTGACGAGGGGAAGGTGGTCCACACAGCCTACCTGGACCTCGCAAAAGCCTTCGATACAATACCCCACTTGGGCATTATAGATAAGCTCACCAGCTTAAATATAAACCCCTATGTCACTAGATGGATTGCAAACTGGCTCAAGGACAGAACCCACATGGTTAGAATTGCTGGAGCCATGTCAGACTCCAAACCAGTTACAAGTGGTGTCCCACAAGGCTCAGTCCTGGGACCTCTCTTGTTCGGTATATATTTCTCGGAGGTACAGGCCAACACGGAAGGACTGTGGCTGACCAAGTTCGCAGATGACTGCAAACTGGGTGCCATAATCGACTCTCCAGCCGACACAAGGATTCTCCAAAAAAGCATAATAGAAACAGACAACTGGTGCCAGAGCCATGGCCTCAAGCTAAATGCCAAAAAGTGTATAGTCATCCCCTTTGGCAAAAACAAAGTGCCCACAAATTACCACATAGGTGGTAATCCATTAAGTACAGAAGAAGTAATTAGGGACCTGGGGACCCAAGTTGATAGCAATCTCTCATTTTACAACCACGTGGCCAAAGTGGTTAGAAAAACATTTTATATAGCCCACCTAATCATGAAGGGATTCACATCTAGATCAGGGGAGGTCATCGTGCCTCTTTACTCATCCCTCATCAGGCCCATAATTGAGTACAATGCACCTTTTGGGATGTACCTTACCAGACACCTGCAGCAACTGAAAAGACCCCAAAAGTACCTCACCAAGAGGATCAAAGGGCTCAAACAGATGCCATATGCTGCCCGGTTAAAGAAACTCCAGCTCTACTCAGTGGCATACCGCCTGTTCAGAGGCGATCTGTGCCTGACATATAAAGCCATGTCCAACCAGAATTAATGGACATGCTGCACCTAAGAAAATCCAAATCCCATCGAGCTACGCGCTCGAGAGACTTGAACCTCAGCACTGAAATAAATAGGACATGCTGGAGGGACAGATTCATAACCCAGAGGCTCCCTTCACTCTGGAATAAAATCCCAGTCCAGGTTAGGCAGAGTCCCTCATTGACTCTCTTCAAGAGGAATCTTGATGAGTGGATGGGAGATCATAGGTTTACCCGGTATCACTTCTGTGTCACTGTTAGACAGAGGCACAGTATACTAACCTGAAAAGAGCATAGCAAAATAAATTTACAATGGGTGGCGAAAGCCAAACACATTCTGGCTAGGCTTATAAATGCCCTAGGGCAGATAGCCTAGTATGAACCTATGAACCTATGAACCTATGTACCTTGTTCCCCATTGGCCCTATGTGCTGTTAATCACCATGGCAATCACAATACTATGGTAGCATGTGCAAAGGTCACTTGTCAGTCACCTCTATGGTACAATTGTGGAATATGTGGGTCATGTGGCAATGTCACAGCTGCCACATGTACACAGTCAACCCTCTCCCCTATACATGGACGTACAACACATGTATGAGATGCAACCACATAGCCAAACTGGGACTAAGCACTCTGAACCCAGTACTGGCATAACCTGTCAGGTGGCATGAAATACTACAGTGACTACAATACCAGTCTGATGTAGACCTACACTGACAGCAATCCAAACACGTGAACACACTGGGCCATTCGTGGAGCCTCAGAATAGCATCCTGCCTGAGCAGCAGACACCTCTGCAGCTGGCACACAGGCATACGTTAAGCCAGAACACAGCATGTGCAACACATTGCACACAAATCCTGTGTACCAAACAGTCACAGCCTGTATGGCTAGACAACACACCTGCTACAGTTGTGTTAGGTACCTTTATTGTCCAGTACAGTGAGGTCATGCTCACCAGGCTGGACAAGGTGAAGGTCACAGTGATATGCCCGTGGGGCACTATGGTCCACCACATAACACAAGCATACAGGTCAGTCAGAGGCATGGAAACATATGACTCAGTCATTGTCCATGCCACTATGGCTGACCTGTGATGTACCGCCCTGGACTACATGATAGGGAACATGGAAGGGCTCTCTGAGCATGTGGCACAGGCTGGTATGACCCTGACCTTGGTTGGCATCATACCCTCACCAGGAATGCTGACGTATTACTGAATGCTGATGAATTACTGTAGCTACAACACCCTAGCTGAAAGGTTCCTAGCATGTAGTCACTGCATTGCTATGGAACAACTTGTTACCACTCCCACAACAGGTGAAAACATGCAGCACCTGTTCATCAACAACATGTAGACTATATGCCCCAGACCAGATGTATATCCCTCACTGCTAGGATGATACCATATACATCTCACACTGTATATACACTTACCACATGCAGCACCTGCACAGAAATCCACAGTCATAATTTTATCCAGTGCAAATACCATGTATTCACATGTGGCAGGCATCAGACATGGGAACTATTGAAGGTCACAGGTACATATGTGTATTTGGCACACACATACATCATCTGTGTCCATTGCCATTACAGGTTTAATTGATGTCATGCATTATTGTGAACAACAACCCTCACACATGGGCATTCTGTGTGACAAAAACACACGTGGCATGTGTGGAATTCAAAGCCATAACTAACTGTGCTATGACAGTAGTGAGAGGCAGAGCGTGCTATTTGCATTACTGGGAGATTTGCCCTCTTCCAATGTACTTGTAGGGTGTTGACATCATCTCTGTGTAGAGATTGGAATATGCAGCAGCTGGTGTGTTGTACTGGTTGGCAAAAGGGTCAGTTCTCTCACACATGTAATTGCACACACCCTAGAGCATGCTATTTGCATTACTGGGAGATTTGCCCTATGCAGCAGCTGGTGTGTTGTACTGGTTGGCAAAAGGGTCAGTTCTCTCACACATGTAATTGCACACACCCTAGAGCATGCTATTTGCATTACTGGGAGATTTGCCCTATGCAGCAGCTGGTGTGTTGTACTGGTTGGCGAAGGGTCAGTTCTCTCACACATGTAATTGCACACACCCTAGAGCATGCTATTTGCATTACTGGGAGATTTGCCTGCCCCATGCAGCAGCTGGTGTGTTGTACTGGTTGGCAAAAGGGTCAGTTCTCTCACACATGTAATTGCACACACCCTAGAGCATGCTATTTGCATTACTGGGAGATTTGCCCTATGCAGCAGCTGGTGTGTTGTACTGGTTGGCAAAGGGTCAGTTCTCACACATGTAATTGCACACACCCTAGAGCATGCTATTTGCATTACTGGGAGATTTGCCCTATGCAGCAGCTGGTGTGTTGTACTGGTTGGCAAAAGGGTCAGTTCTCTCACACATGTAATTGCACACACCCTAGAGCATGCTATTTGCATTACTGGGAGATTTGCCCTATGCAGCAGCTGGTGTGTTGTACTGGTTGGCGAAGGGTCAGTTCTCTCACACATGTAATTGCACACACCCTAGAGCATGCTATTTGCATTACTGGGAGATTTGCCTCCCATGCAGCAGCTGGTGTGTTGTACTGGTTGGCAAAAGGGTCAGTTCTCACACATGTAATTGCACACACCCTAGAGCATGCTATTTGCATTACTGGGAGATTTGCCCTATGCAGCAGCTGGTGTGTTGTACTGGTTGGCAAAAGGGTCAGTTCTCTCACACATGTAATTGCACACACCCTAGAGCATGCTATTTGCATTACTGGGAGATTTGCCCTATGCAGCAGCTGATGTGTTGTACTGGTTGGCAATGGGTCAGTTCTCTCACACATGTAATTGCACACACCCTAGAGCATGCTATTTGCATTACTGGGAGATTTGCCCCATGCAGCAGCTGGTGTGTTGTACTGGTTGGCAAAAGGGTCAGTTCTCTCACACATGTAATTGCACACACCCTAGAGCATGCTATGCAGCAGCTGGTGTGTTGTACTGGTTGGCAAAAGGGTCAGTTCTCTCACACATGTAATTGCACACACCCTAGAGCATGCTATTTGCATTACTGGAGATTTGCCCTATGCAGCAGCTGGTGTGTTGTACTGGTTGGCAAAAGGGTCAGTTCTCTCACACATGTAATTGCACACACCCTAGAGCATGCTATTTGCATTACTGGGAGATTTGCCCTATGCAGCAGCTGGTGTGTTGTACTGGTTGGCAAAGGGTCAGTTCTCTCACACATGTAATTGCACACACCCTAGAGCATGCTATTTGCATTACTGGGAGATTTGCCTTATGCAGCAGCTGGTGTGTTGTACTGGTTGGCAAAAGGGTCAGTTCTCTCACACATGTAATTGCACACACCCTAGAGCATGCTATTTGCATTACTGGGAGATTTGCCCTATGCAGCAGCTGGTGTGTTGTACTGGTTGGCAAAAGGGTCAGTTCTCTCACACATGTAATTGCACACACCCTAGAGCATGCTATTTGCATTACTGGGAGATTTGTTTGCCCTATGCAGCAGCTGGTGTGTTGTACTGGTTGGCAAAAGGGTCAGTTCTCTCACACATGTAATTGCACACACCCTAGAGCATGCTATTTGCATTACTGGGAGATTTGCCCTATGCAGCAGCTGGTGTGTTGTACTGGTTGGCAAAAGGGTCAGTTCTCTCACACATGTAATTGCACACACCCTAGAGCATGCTATTTGCATTACTGGGAGATTTGCCCTATGCAGCAGCTGGTGTGTTGTACTGGTTGGCAAAAGGGTCAGTTCTCTCACACATGTAATTGCACACACCCTAGAGCATGCTATTTGCATTACTGGGAGATTTGCCCTATGCAGCAGCTGGTGTGTTGTACTGGTTGGCGAAGGGTCAGTTCTCTCACACATGTAATTGCACACACCCTAGAGCATGCTATTTGCATTACTGGGAGATTTGCCCTATGCAGCAGCTGGTGTGTTGTACTGGTTGGCAAAAGGGTCAGTTCTCTCACACATGTAATTGCACACACCCTAGAGCATGCTATTTGCATTACTGGGAGATTTGCCCTATGCAGCAGCTGGTGTGTTGTACTGGTTGGCAAAAGGGTCAGTTCTCTCACACATGTAATTGCACACACCCTAGAGCATGCTATTTGCATTACTGGGAGATTTGCCCTATGCAGCAGCTGGTGTGTTGTACCCTATGCAGCAGCTGGTGTGTTGTACTGGTTGGCAAAAGGGTCAGTTCTCTCACACATGTAATTGCACACACCCTAGAGCATGCTATTTGCATTACTGGGAGATTTGCCCTATGCAGCAGCTGGTGTGTTGTACTGGTTGGCAAAAGGGTCAGTTCTCTCACACATGTAATTGCACACACCCTAGAGCATGCTATTTGCATTACTGGGAGATTTGCCCTATGCAGCAGCTGGTGTGTTGTACTGGTTGGCAAAAGGGTCAGTTCTCTCACACATGTAATTGCACACACCCTAGAGCATGCTATTTGCATTACTGGGAGATTTGCCCTATGCAGCAGCTGGTGTGTTGTACTGGTTGGCAAAGGGTCAGTTCTCTCACACATGTAATTGCACACACCCTAGAGCATGCTATTTGCATTACTGGGAGATTTACCCTATGCAGCAGCTGGTGTGTTGTACTGGTTGGCAAAGGGTCAGTTCTCTCACACATGTAATTGCACACACCCTAGAGCATGCTATTTGCATTACTGGGAGATTTGCCCTATGCAGCAGCTGGTGTGTTGTACTGGTTGGCGAAGGGTCAGTTCTCTCACACATGTAATTGCACACACCCTATGCAGCAGCTGGTGTGTTGTACTGGTTGGCAAAAGGTCAGTTCTCTCACACATGTACACACACCATGCTATTTGCATTACTGGGAGATTTGCCCTATGCAGCAGCTGGTGTGTTGTACTGGTTGGCAAAAGGGTCAGTTCTCTCACACATGTAATTGCACACACCCTAGAGCATGCTATTTGCATTACTGGGAGATTTGCCCTATGCAGCAGCTGGTGTGTTGTACTGGTTGGCAAAAGGGTCAGTTCTCTCACACATGTAATTGCACACACCCTAGAGCATGCTATTTGCATTACTGGGAGATTTGCCTGCCCTATGCAGCAGCTGGTGTGTTGTACTGGTTGGCAAAAGGGTCAGTTCTCTCACACATGTAATTGCACACACCCTAGAGCATGCTATTTGCATTACTGGGAGATTTGCCCTATGCAGCAGCTGGTGTGTTGTACTGGTTGGCAAAAGGGTCAGTTCTCTCACATGTAATTGCACACACCCTAGAGCATGCTATTTGCATTACTGGGAGATTTGCCCTATGCAGCAGCTGGTGTGTTGTACTGGTTGGCAAAAGGGTCAGTTCTCTCACACATGTAATTGCGCACACCCTAGAGCATGCTATTTGGATTACTACCCTATGCAGCAGCTGGTGTGTTGTACTGGTTGGCAAAAGGGTCAGTTCTCTCACACATGTAATTGCACACACCCTAGAGCATGCTATTTGCATTACTGGGAGATTTGCCCTATGCAGCAGCTGGTGTGTTGTACTGGTTGGCAAAAGGGTCAGTTCTCACACATGTAATTGCACACACCCTAGAGCATGCTATTTGCATTACTGGGAGATTTGCCCTATGCAGCAGCTGGTGTGTTGTACTGGTTGGCAAAAGGGTCAGTTCTCTCACACATGTAATTGCACACACCCTAGAGCATGCTATTTGCATATGCAGCAGCTGGTGTGTTGTACCCTATGCAGCAGCTGGTGTGTTGTACTGGTTGGCAAAAGGGTCAGTTCTCACACATGTAATTGCACACACCCTAGAGCATGCTATTTGCATTACTGGGAGATTTGCCCTATGCAGCAGCTGGTGTGTTGTACTGGTTGGCAAAAGGGTCAGTTCTCTCACACATGTAATTGCACACACCCTAGAGCATGCTATTTGCATTACTGGGAGATTTGCCCTATGCAGCAGCTGGTGTGTTGTACTGGTTGGCAAAAGGGTCAGTTCTCTCACACATGTAATTGCACACACCCTAGAGCATGCTATTTGCATTACTGGGAGATTTGCCCTATGCAGCAGCTGGTGTGTTGTACTGGTTGGCAAAAGGGTCAGTTCTCTCACACATGTAATTGCACACACCCTAGAGCATGCTATTTGCATTACTGGGAGATTTGCCCTATGCAGCAGCTGGTGTGTTGTACTGGTTGGCAAAAGGGTCAGTTCTCTCACACATGTAATTGCACACACCCTAGAGCATGCTATTTGCATTACTGGGAGATTTGCCCTATGCAGCAGCTGGTGTGTTGTACTGGTTGGCAAAGGGTCAGTTCTCTCACACATGTAATTGCACACACCCTAGAGCATGCTATTTGCATTACTGGGAGATTTGCCCTATGCAGCAGCTGGTGTGTTGTACTGGTTGGCAAAAGGGTCAGTTCTCTCACACATGTAATTGCACACCCTAGAGCATGCTATTTGCATTTCTGAGATTTGCCCTATGCAGCAGCTGGTGTGTTGTACTGGTTGGCAAAAGGGTCAGTTCTCTCACACATGTAATTGCACACACCCTAGAGCATGCTATTTGCATTACTGGGAGATTTGCCCTATGCAGCAGCTGGTGTGTTGTACTGGTTGGCAAAAGGGTCAGTTCTCTCACACATGTAATTGCACACACCCTAGAGCATGCTATTTGCATTACTGGGAGATTTGCCCTATGCAGCAGCTGGTGTGTTGTACTGGTTGGCAAAAGGGTCAGTTCTCTCACACATGTAATTGCACACACCCTAGAGCATGCTATTTGCATTACTGGGAGATTTGCCCTATGCAGCAGCTGGTGTGTTGTACTGGTTGGCAAAAGGGTCAGTTCTCTCACACATGTAATTGCACACACCCTAGAGCATGCTATTTGCATTACTGGGAGATTTGCCCTATGCAGCAGCTGGTGTGTTGTACTGGTTGGCAAAAGGGTCAGTTCTCTCACACATGTAATTGCACACACCCTAGAGCATGCTATTTGCATTACTGGGAGATTTGCCCTATGCAGCAGCTGGTGTGTTGTACTGGTTGGCAAAAGGGTCAGTTCTCTCACATGTAATTGCACACACCCTAGAGCATGCTATTTGCATTACTGGGAGATTTGCCCTATGCAGCAGCTGGTGTGTTGTACTGGTTGGCAAAAGGGTCAGTTCTCTCACACATGTAATTGCACACACCCTAGAGCATGCTATTTGCATTACTGGGAGATTTGCCCTATGCAGCAGCTGGTGTGTTGTACTGGTTGGCAAAAGGGTCAGTTCTCTCACACATGTAATTGCACACACCCTAGAGCATGCTATTTGCATTACTGGGAGATTTGCCCTATGCAGCAGCTGGTGTGTTGTACTGGTTGGCAAAAGGGGGTCAGTTCTCTCACACATGTAATTGCACACACCCTAGAGCATGCTATTTGCATTACTGGGAGATTTGCCCTATGCAGCAGCTGGTGTGTTGTACTGGTTGGCGAAGGGTCAGTTCTCTCACACATGTAATTGCACACACCCTAGAGCATGCTATTTGCATTACTGGGAGATTTGCCCTATGCAGCAGCTGGTGTGTTGTACTGGTTGGCAAAAGGGTCAGTTCTCTCACACATGTAATTGCACACACCCTAGAGCATGCTATTTGCATTACTGGGAGATTTGCCCTATGCAGCAGCTGGTGTGTTGTACTGGTTGGCAAAAGGGTCAGTTCTCTCACACATGTAATTGCACACACCCTAGAGCATGCTATTTGCATTACTGGGAGATTTGCCCTATGCAGCAGCTGGTGTGTTGTACTGGTTGGCAAAAGGGTCAGTTCTCTCACACATGTAATTGCACACACCCTAGAGCATGCTATTTGCATTACTGGGAGATTTGCCCTATGCAGCAGCTGCTGTGTTGTACTGGTTGGCAAAGGGTCAGTTCTCTCACACATGTAATTGCACACACCCTAGAGCATGCTATTTGCATTACTGGGAGATTTGCCCTATGCAGCAGCTGGTGTGTTGTACTGGTTGGCAAAAGGGTCAGTTCTCTCACACATGTAATTGCACACACCCTAGAGCATGCTATTTGCATTACTGGGAGATTTGCCCTATGCAGCAGCTGGTGTGTTGTACTGGTTGGCAAAAGGGTCAGTTCTCTCACACATGTAATTGCACACACCCTAGAGCATGCTATTTGCATTACTGGGAGATTTGCCCTATGCAGCAGCTGGTGTGTTGTACTGGTTGGCAAAGGGTCAGTTCTCTCACACATGTAATTGCACACCCTACAGCAGCTGGTGTGTTGTACTGGAGTTCTCTCACACATGTAATTGCACACACCCTACTGGGAGATTTGCCCTATGCAGCAGCTGGTGTGTTGTACTGGTTGGCAAAAGGGTCAGTTCTCTCACACATGTAATTGCACACACCCTAGAGCATGCTATTTGCATTACTGGGAGATTTGCCCTATGCAGCAGCTGGTGTGTTGTACTGGTTGGCAAAAGGGTCAGTTCTCTCACACATGTAATTGCACACACCCTAGAGCATGCTATTTGCATTACTGGGAGATTTGCCCTATGCAGCAGCTGGTGTGTTGTACTGGTTGGCAAAAGGGTCAGTTCTCTCACACATGTAATTGCACACACCCTAGAGCATGCTATTTGCATTACTGGGAGATTTGCCCTATGCAGCAGCTGGTGTGTTGTACTGGTTGGCAAAAGGGTCAGTTCTCTCACACATGTAATTGCACACACCCTAGAGCATGCTATTTGCATTACTGGGAGATTTGCCCTATGCAGCAGCTGGTGTGTTGTACTGGTTGGCAAAAGGGTCAGTTCTCTCACACATGTAATTGCACACACCCTAGAGCATGCTATTTGCATTACTGGGAGATTTGCCCTATGCAGCAGCTGGTGTGTTGTACTGGTTGGCAAAAGGGTCAGTTCTCTCACACATGTAATTGCACACACCCTAGAGCATGCTATTTGCATTACTGGGAGATTTGCCCTATGCAGCAGCTGGTGTGTTGTACTGGTTGGCAAAAGGGTCAGTTCTCTCACACATGTAATTGCACACACCCTAGAGCATGCTATTTGCATTACTGGGAGATTTGCCCTATGCAGCAGCTGGTGTGTTGTACTGGTTGGCAAAAGGGTCAGTTCTCTCACACATGTAATTGCACACACCCTAGAGCATGCTATTTGCATTACTGGGAGATTTGCCCTATGCAGCAGCTGGTGTGTTGTACTGGTTGGCAAAAGGGTCAGTTCTCTCACACATGTAATTGCACACACCCTAGAGCATGCTATTTGCATTACTGGGAGATTTGCCCTATGCAGCAGCTGGTGTGTTGTACTGGTTGGCAAAAGGGTCAGTTCTCTCACACATGTAATTGCACACACCCTAGAGCATGCTATTTGCATTACTGGGAGATTTGCCCTATGCAGCAGCTGGTGTGTTGTACTGGTTGGCAAAAGGGTCAGTTCTCTCACATGTAATTGCACACACCCTAGAGCATGCTATTTGCATTACTGGGAGATTTGCCCTATGCAGCAGCTGGTGTGTTGTACTGGTTGGCAAAAGGGTCAGTTCTCTCACACATGTAATTGCACACACCCTAGAGCATGCTATTTGCATTACTGGGAGATTTGCCCTATGCAGCAGCTGGTGTGTTGTACTGGTTGGCAAAGGGTCAGTTCTCTCACACATGTAATTGCACACCCTAGAGCATGCTATTTGCATTACTGGGAGGTTTTTCCTATGCAGCAGCTGGTGTGTTGTACTGGTTGGCAAAAGGTCAGTTCTCTCACACATGTAATTGCACACACCCTAGAGCATGCTATTTGCATTACTGGGAGATTTGCCCTATGCAGCAGCTGGTGTGTTGTACTGGTTGGCAAAAGGGTCAGTTCTCTCACACATGTAATTGCACACACCCTAGAGCATGCTATTTGCATTACTGGGAGATTTGCCCTATGCAGCAGCTGGTGTGTTGTACTGGTTGGCGAAGGGTCAGTTCTCTCACACATGTAATTGCACACACCCTAGAGCATGCTATTTGCATTACTGGGAGATTTGCCCTATGCAGCAGCTGGTGTGTTGTACTGGTTGGCAAAAGGGTCAGTTCTCTCACACATGTAATTGCACACACCCTAGAGCATGCTATTTGCATTACTGGGAGATTTGCCCTATGCAGCAGCTGGTGTGTTGTACTGGTTGGCAAAAGGGTCAGTTCTCTCACACATGTAATTGCACACACCCTAGAGCATGCTATTTGCATTACTGGGAGATTTGCCCTATGCAGCAGCTGGTGTGTTGTACTGGTTGGCAAAAGGGTCAGTTCTCTCACACATGTAATTGCACACACCCTAGAGCATGCTATTTGCATTACTGGGAGATTTGCCCTATGCAGCAGCTGGTGTGTTGTACTGGTTGGCAAAAGGGTCAGTTCTCTCACACATGTAATTGCACACACCCTAGAGCATGCTATTTGCATTACTGGGAGATTTGCCCTATGCAGCAGCTGGTGTGTTGTACTGGTTGGCAAAAGGGTCAGTTCTCTCACACATGTAATTGCACACACCCTAGAGCATGCTATTTGCATTACTGGGAGATTTGCCCTATGCAGCAGCTGGTGTGTTGTACTGGTTGGCAAAAGGGTCAGTTCTCTCACACATGTAATTGCACACACCCTAGAGCATGCTATTTGCATTACTGGGAGATTTGCCCTATGCAGCAGCTGGTGTGTTGTACTGGTTGGCAAAAGGGTCAGTTCTCTCACACATGTAATTGCACACACCCTAGAGCATGCTATTTGCATTACTGGGAGATTTGCCCTATGCAGCAGCTGGTGTGTTGTACTGGTTGGCAAAAGGGTCAGTTCTCTCACACATGTAATTGCACACACCCTAGAGCATGCTATTTGCATTACTGGGAGATTTGCCCTATGCAGCAGCTGGTGTGTTGTACTGGTTGGCAAAAGGGTCAGTTCTCTCACACATGTAATTGCACACACCCTAGAGCATGCTATTTGCATTACTGGGAGATTTGCCCTATGCAGCAGCTGGTGTGTTGTACTGGTTGGCGAAGGGTCAGTTCTCTCACACATGTAATTGCACACACCCTAGAGCATGCTATTTGCATTACTGGGAGATTTGCCCTATGCAGCAGCTGGTGTGTTGTACTGGTTGGCAAAAGGGTCAGTTCTCTCACATGTAATTGCACACCATGCTATTTGCATTACTATGCAGCAGCTGGTGTGTTATACTGGTTGGCAAAAAAGTCAGTTCTCTCACACATGTAATTGCACACACCCTAGAGCATGCTATTTGCATTACTGGGAGATTTGCCCTATGCAGCAGCTGGTGTGTTGTACTGGTTGGCAAAAGGGTCAGTTCTCTCACACATGTAATTGCACACACCCTAGAGCATGCTATTTGCATTACTGGGAGATTTGCCCTATGCAGCAGCTGGTGTGTTGTACTGGTTGGCGAAGGGTCAGTTCTCTCACACATGTAATTGCACACACCCTAGAGCATGCTATTTGCATTACTGGGAGATTTGCCCTATGCAGCAGCTGGTGTGTTGTACTGGTTGGCAAAAGGGTCAGTTCTCTCACACATGTAATTGCACACACCCTAGAGCATGCTATTTGCATTACTGGGAGATTTGCCCTATGCAGCAGCTGGTGTGTTGTACTGGTTGGCAAAGGGTCAGTTCTCTCACATGTAATTGCACACACCCTAGAGCATGCTATTTGCATTACTGGGAGATTTGCCCTATGCAGCAGCTGGTGTGTTGTACTGGTTGGCAAAAGGGTCAGTTCTCTCACACATGTAATTGCACACACCCTAGAGCATGCTATTTGCATTACTGGGAGATTTGCCCTATGCAGCAGCTGGTGTGTTGTACTGGTTGGCAAAAGGGTCAGTTCTCTCACACATGTAATTGCACACACCCTATTTGCAGAGATTTCCCTATGCAGCAGCTGGTGTGTTGTACTGGTTGGCAAAGGGTCAGTTCTCTCACACATGTAATTGCACACACCCTAGAGCATGCTATTTGCATTACTGGGAGATTTGCCCTATGCAGCAGCTGGTGTGTTGTACTGGTTGGCAAAGGGTCAGTTCTCTCACACATGTAATTGCACACACCCTAGAGCATGCTATTTGCATTACTGGGAGATTTGCCCTATGCAGCAGCTGGTGTGTTGTACTGGTTGGCAAAAGGGTCAGTTCTCTCACACATGTAATTGCACACACCCTAGAGCCTATTTGCATTACTGGGAGATTTGCCCTATGCAGCAGCTGGTGTGTTGTACTGGTTGGCAAAAGGGTCAGTTCTCTCACACATGTAATTGCACACACCCTAGAGCATGCTATTTGCATTACTGGGAGATTTGCCCTATGCAGCAGCTGGTGTGTTGTACTGGTTGGCAAAAGGGTCAGTTCTCTCACACATGTAATTGCACACACCCTAGAGCATGCTATTTGCATTACTGGGAGATTTGCCCTATGCAGCAGCTGGTGTGTTGTACTGGTTGGCAAAAGGGTCAGTTCTCTCACACATGTAATTGCACACACCCTAGAGCATGCTATTTGCATTACTGGGAGATTTGCCCTATGCAGCAGCTGGTGTGTTGTACTGGTTGGCAAAAGGGTCAGTTCTCTCACACATGTAATTGCACACACCCTAGAGCATGCTATTTGCATTACTGGGAGATTTGCCCTATGCAGCAGCTGGTGTGTTGTACTGGTTGGCAAAAGGGTCAGTTCTCTCACACATGTAATTGCACACACCCTAGAGCATGCTATTTGCATTACTGGGAGATTTGCCCTATGCAGCAGCTGGTGTGTTGTACTGGTTGGCAAAAGGGTCAGTTCTCTCACACATGTAATTGCACACACCCTAGAGCTAATTGCATTACTGGGAGATTTGCCCTATGCAGCAGCTGGTGTGTTGTACTGGTTGGCAAAAGGGTCAGTTCTCTCACACATGTAATTGCACACACCCTAGAGCATGCTATTTGCATTACTGGGAGATTTGCCCTATGCAGCAGCTGGTGTGTTGTACTGGTTGGCGAAGGGTCAGTTCTCTCACATGTAATTGCACACCCTAGAGCATGCTATTTGCATTACTGGGAGATTTGCCCTATGCAGCAGCTGGTGTGTTGTACTGGTTGGCAAAAGGGTCAGTTCTCTCACACGTAATTGCACACACCCTAGAGCATGCTATTTGCATTACTGGGAGATTTGCCCTATGCAGCAGCTGGTGTGTTGTACTGGTTGGCAAAGGGTCAGTTCTCTCACACATGTAATTGCACACACCCTAGAGCATGCTATTTGCATTACTGGGAGATTTGCCCTATGCAGCAGCTGGTGTGTTGTACTGGTTGGCAAAGGGTCAGTTCTCACACATGTAATTGCACACACCCTAGAGCATGCTATTTGCATTACTGGGAGATTTGCCTTATGCAGCAGCTGGTGTGTTGTACTGGTTGGCAAAAGGGTCAGTTCTCTCACACATGTAATTGCACACACCCTAGAGCATGCTATTTGCATTACTGGGAGATTTGCCCTATGCAGCAGCTGGTGTGTTGTACTGGTTGGCAAAAGGGTCAGTTCTCTCACACATGTAATTGCACACACCCTAGAGCATGCTATTTGCATTACTGGGAGATTTGCCCTATGCAGCAGCTGGTGTGTTGTACTGGTTGGCGAAGGGTCAGTTCTCTCACACATGTAATTGCACACACCCTAGAGCATGCTATTTGCATTACTGGGAGATTTGCCCTATGCAGCAGCTGGTGTGTTGTACTGGTTGGCAAAAGGGTCAGTTCTCTCACACATGTAATTGCACACACCCTAGTTGCATTACCTGGAGATTTGCCCTATGCAGCAGCTGGTGTGTTGTACTGGTTGGCAAAAGGGTCAGTTCTCTCACACATGTAATTGCACACACCCTAGAGCATGCTATTTGCATTACTGGGAGATTTGCCCTATGCAGCAGCTGGTGTGTTGTACTGGTTGGCAAAAGGGTCAGTTCTCTCACACATGTAATTGCACACACCCTAGAGCTTGCTATTTGCATTACTGGGAGATTTGCCCTATGCAGCAGCTGGTGTGTTGTACTGGTTGGCAAAAGGGTCAGTTCTCTCACACATGTAATTGCACACACCCTAGAGCATGCTATTTGCATTACTGGGAGATTTGCCCTATGCAGCAGCTGGTGTGTTGTACTGGTTGGCAAAAGGGTCAGTTCTCTCACACATGTAATTGCACACACCCTATTTGCATTACTGGGAGATTTGCCCTATGCAGCAGCTGGTGTGTTGTACTGGTTGGCAAAAGGGTCAGTTCTCTCACACATGTAATTGCACACACCCTAGAGCATGCTATTTGCATTACTGGGAGATTTGCCCTATGCAGCAGCTGGTGTGTTGTACTGGTTGGCAAAAGGGTCAGTTCTCTCACACATGTAATTGCACACACCCTAGAGCATGCTATTTGCATTACTGGGAGATTTGCCCTATGCAGCAGCTGGTGTGTTGTACTGGTTGGCAAAAGGGTCAGTTCTCTCACACATGTAATTGCACACACCCTAGAGCATGCTATTTGCATTACTACCCTATGCAGCAGCTGGTGTGTTGTACTGGTTGGCAAAGGGTCAGTTCTCTCACACATGTAATTGCACACACCCTAGAGCATGCTATTTGCATTACTGGGAGATTTGCCCTATGCAGCAGCTGGTGTGTTGTACTGGTTGGCAAAAGGGTCAGTTCTCTCACACATGTAATTGCACACACCCTAGAGCATGCTATTTGCATTACTGGGAGATTTGCCCTATGCAGCAGCTGGTGTGTTGTACTGGTTGGCAAAAGGGTCAGTTCTCTCACACATGTAATTGCACACACCCTAGAGCATGCTATTTGCATTACTAGTAGATTTGCCCTATGCAGCAGCTGGTGTGTTGTACTGGTTGGCGAAGGGTCAGTTCTCTCACACATGTAATTGCACACACCCTAGAGCATGCTATTTGCATTACTGGGAGATTTGCCCTATGCAGCAGCTGGTGTGTTGTACTGGTTGGCAAAAGGGTCAGTTCTCTCACACATGTAATTGCACACACCCTATTTGCACCCCCAGAATTGCCCTATGCAGCAGCTGGTGTGTTGTACTGGTTGGCAAAAGGGTCAGTTCTCTCACACATGTAATTGCACACACCCTAGAGCATGCTATTTGCATTACTGGGAGATTTGCCTATGCAGCAGCTGGTGTGTTGTACTGGTTGGCAAAAGGGTCAGTTCTCTCACACATGTAATTGCACACACCCTAGAGCTTGCTATTTGCATTACTGGGAGATTTGCCCTATGCAGCAGCTGGTGTGTTGTACTGGTTGGCAAAAGGGTCAGTTCTCTCACACATGTAATTGCACACACCCTAGAGCTTGCATTTCTGGAAGATTGCCCTATGCAGCAGCTGGTGTGTTGTACTGGTTGGCAAAAGGGTCAGTTCTTTCACACATGTAATTGCACACACCCTAGAGCATGTTGCACCCTGCAGAATTGCCCTATGCAGCAGCTGGTGTGTTGTACTGGTTGGCAAAAGGGTCAGTTCTCTCACACATGTAATTGCACACACCCTAGAGCATGCTATTTGCATTACTGGGAGATTTGCCTGCCCCATGCAGCAGCTGGTGTGTTGTACTGGTTGGCAAAAGGGTCAGTTCTCTCACACATGTAATTGCACACACCCTAGAGCATGCTATTTGCATTACTGGGAGATTTGCCCTATGCAGCAGCTGGTGTGTTGTACTGGTTGGCAAAAGGGTCAGTTCTCTCACACATGTAATTGCACACACCCTAGAGCAAGCTATTTCCATTACTGAGAGATTTGCCCTATGCAGCAGCTGGTGTGTTGTACTGGTTGGCAAAAGGGTCAGTTCTCTCACACATGTAATTGCACACACCCTAGAGCTATTGCATTACTGGGAGGTTGCCCTATGCAGCAGCTGGTGTGTTGTACTGGTTGGCAAAAGGGTCAGTTCTCTCACACATGTAATTGCACACACCCTAGAGCATGCTATTTGCATTACTGGGAGATTTGCCCTATGCAGCAGCTGGTGTGTTGTACTGGTTGGCAAAAGGTCAGTTCTCTCACACATGTAATTGCACACCCTAGAGCATGCTGGTTTGTTGTACTGGGTAATTGTTCCCCTATGCAGCAGCTGGCATGTTGTACTTGTTGGCAAAAGGTTCAGTTCTCACACATGTAATTGCACACACCCTAGAGCATGCTATTTGCATTACTGGGAGATTTGCCCTATGCAGCAGCTGGTGTGTTGTACTGGTTGGCGAAGGGTCAGTTCTCTCACACATGTAATTGCACACACCCTAGAGCATGCTATTTGCATTACTGGGAGATTTGCCCTATGCAGCAGCTGGTGTGTTGTACTGGTTGGCAAAAGGGTCAGTTCTCTCACACATGTAATTGCACACACCCTAGAGCATGCTATTTGCATTACTGGGAGATTTGCCCTATGCAGCAGCTGGTGTGTTGTACTGGTTGGCGAAGGGTCATTTCCCTCACACATGTAATTGCACACACCCTAGACCATGCTATTTGCATTACTGGGAGATTTGCCCTATGCAGCAGCTGGTGTGTTGTACTGGTTGGCAAAAGGGTCAGTTCTCTCACACATGTAATTGCACACACCCTAGAGCATGCTATTTGCATTACTGGGAGATTTGCCCTATGCAGCAGCTGGTGTGTTGTACTGGTTGGCAAAAGGGTCAGTTCTCTCACACATGTAATTGCACACACCCTAGAGCATGCTATTTGCATTACTGGGAGATTTGCCCTATGCAGCAGCTGGTGTGTTGTACTGGTTGGCAAAAGGGTCAGTTCTCTCACACATGTAATTGCACACACCCTAGAGCATGCTATTTGCATTACTGGGAGATTTGCCCTATGCAGCAGCTGGTGTGTTGTACTGGTTGGCAAAAGGGTCAGTTCTCTCACACATGTAATTGCACACACCCTAGAGCATGCTTTTTGCATTTCTGGAAGATTGCCCTATGCAGCAGCTGGTGTGTTGTACTGGTTGGCAAAAGGGTCAGTTCTCTCACACATGTAATTGCACACACCCTACTTCCAGAGATTGGAATATGCAGCAGCTGGTGTGTTGTACTGGTTGGCAAAAGGGTCAGTTCTCTCACACATGTAATTGCACACACCCTACAGCATGCTATTTGCATTACTGGGAGATTTGCCCTATGCAGCAGCTGGTGTGTTGTACTGGTTGGCAAAAGGGTCAGTTCTCTCACACATGTAATTGCACACACCCTACTTCCACCCCCCCAGAGATTGGAATATGCAGCAGCTGGTGTGTTGTACTGGTTGGCAAAAGGGTCAGTTCTCTCACACATGTAATTGCACACACCCTAGAACATGCTATTTGCATTACTGGGAGATTGCCCTATGCAGCAGCTGGTGTGTTGTACTGGTTGGCAAAAGGGTCAGTTCTCTCACACATGTAATTGCACACACCCTAGAGCATGCTATTTGCATTACTGGGAGATTTTTCCTATGCAGCAGCTGGTGTGTTGAACCCAGTGCAGCAGCTGGCATGTTGTACTGGTTGGCAAAAGGTTCAGTTCTCTCACACATGTAATTGCACACACCCTAGAGCATGCTATTTGCATTACTGGGAGATTTGCCCTATGCAGCAGCTGGAGTGTTGTACTGGTTGGCAAAAGGGTCAGTTCTCTCACACATGTAATTGCACACACCCTAGAGCATGCTATTTGCATTACTGGGAGATTTGCCCTATGCAGCAGCTGGTGTGTTGTACTGGTTGGCAAAAGGGTCAGTTCTCTCACACATGTAATTGCACACACCCTAGAGCATGCATTTTTGTGTACTGAGATTGCCCTATGCAGCAGCTGGTGTGTTGTACTGGTTGGCAAAAGGGTCAGTTCTCTCACACATGTAATTGCACACACCCTAGAGATTGCACCCCAGAGAATTGCCCTATGCAGCAGCTGGTGTGTTGTACTGGTTGGCAAAAGGGTCAGTTCTCTCACACATGTAATTGCACACACCCTAGAGCATGCTATTTGCATTACTGGGAGATTTGCCCTATGCAGCAGCTGGTGTGTTGTACTGGTTGGCAAAAGGGTCAGTTCTCTCACACATGTAATTGCACACACCCTACTTCCAACCCCCCAGAGTTTGGAATATGCAGCAGCTGGTGTGTTGTACTGGTTGGCAAAAGGGTCGGTTCTCTCACACATGTAATTGCACACACCCTACTTCCAAACCCCCAGAGATTGTAATATGCAGCAGCTGGTGTGTTGTACTGGTTGGCAAAAGGGTCAGTTCTCTCACACATGTAATTGCACACACCCTACTTCCACCCCCCTAGAGATTGGAATATGCAGCAGCTGGTGTGTTGTACTGGTTGGCAAAAGGGTCAGTTCTCTCACACATGTAATTGCACACCCTACTTCCACATCCCAGAGATTGGAATATGCAGCAGCTGGTGTGTTGTACTGGTTGGCAAAGGGGTCAGTTCTCTCACACATGTAATTGCACACACCCTACTTCCACCTATGCAGCAGCTGGTGTGTTGTACTGGTTGGCAAAAGGTCAGTTCTCTCACACATGTAATTGCACACACCCTAGAGCATGCTATTTGCATTACTGGGAGATTTGCCTATGCAGCAGCTGGTGTGTTGTACTGGTTGGCAAAAGGGTCAGTTCTCTCACACATGTAATTGCACACACCCTACTTCCACCCCCCCAGAGATTGGAATATGCAGCAGCTGGTGTGTTGTACTGGTTGGCAAAAGGGTCAGTTCTCTCACACATGTAATTGCACACACCCTAGAGCATGCTATTTGCATTACTGGGAGATTTGCCCTATGCAGCAGCTGGTGTGTTGTACTGGTTGCCAAAAGGGTCAGTTTTCTCACACATGTAATTACACACACCCTACTTCCACCCATGCAGCAGCTGGTGTGTTGTACTGGTTGCCAAAAGGGTCAGTTTTCTCACATGTAATTGCACACACCCTACTTCCACCCACCAGAAATTGGAATATGCAGCAGCTGGTGTGTTGTACTGGTTGGCAAAAGGGTCAGTTCTCTCACACATGTAATTGCACACACCCCCCAGAGACTGGAATATGCAGCAGCTGGTGTGTTGTACTGGTTGGCAAAAGGGTCAGTTCTCTCACACATGTAATTGCACACACCCTAGAGCATGCTATTTGCATTACTGGGAGATTTGCCCTATGCAGCAGCTGGTGTGTTGTACTGGTTGGCAAAAGGGTCAGTTCTCTCACACATGTAATTGCACACACCCTACTTCCACCATATGCAGCAGCTGGTGTGTTGTACTGGTTGGCAAAAGGGTCAGTTCTCTCACACATGTAATTGCACACACCCTACTTCCACCCAGAGATTGGAATATGCAGCAGCTGGTGTGTTGTACTGGTTGGCAAAAGGGTCAGTTCTCTCACACATGTAATTGCACACACCCTAGAGCATGCTATTTGCATTACTGGGAGATTGCCCTATGCAGCAGCTGGTGTGTTGTACTGGTTGGCAAAAGGGTCAGTTCTCTCACACATGTAATTGCACACACCCTACTTCCACCCCCTAGAGATTGGAATATGCAGCAGCTGGTGTGTTGTACTGGTTGGCAAAAGGGTCAGTTCTCTCACACATGTAATTGCACACACCCTACTTCCACTCCCCCACAGAGATTGGAATATGCAGCAGCTGGTGTGTTGTACTGGTTGGCAAAAGGGTCAGTTCTCTCACACATGTAATTGCACACACCCTACTTCCACCCCCAGAGATTGGAATATGCAGCAGCTGGTGTGTTGTACTGGTTGGCAAAAGGGTCAGTTCTCTCACACATGTAATTGCACACACCCTACTTCTATTTGCATTACTGGGAGATTTGCCCTATGCAGCAGCTGGTGTGTTGTACTGGTTGGCAAAAGGGTCAGTTCTCTCACACATGTAATTGCACACACCCTAGAGCATGCTATTTGCATTACTGGGAGATTGCCCTATGCAGCAGCTGGTGTGTTGTACTGGTTGGCAAAAGGGTCAGTTCTCTCACACATGTAATTGCACACACCCTACTTCCAAATCCCCAGAGATTGGAATATGCAGCAGCTGGTGTGTTGTACTGGTTGGCAAAAGGGTCAGTTCTCTCACACATGTAATTGCACACACCCTACTTCCACCCCAGAGATTGGAATATGCAGCAGCTGGTGTGTTGTACTGGTTGGCAAAAGGGTCAGTTCTCTCACACATGTAATTACACACACCCTACTTCCACCCATGCAGCAGCTGGTGTGTTGTACTGGTTGCCAAAAGGGTCAGTTTTCTCACACATGTAATTACACACACCCTAGAGCATGCTATTTGCATTACTGGGAGATTGCCCTATGCAGCAGCTGGTGTGTTGTACTGGTTGGCAAAAGGGTCAGTTCTCTCACACATGTAATTGCACACACCCTACTTCCACCCCCCCAGAGATTGGAATATGCAGCAGCTGGTGTGTTGTACTGGTTGGCAAAAGGGTCAGTTCTCTCACACATGTAATTGCACACACCCTACTTCCACCCCCCAGAGATTGGAATATGCAGCAGCTGGTGTGTTGTACTGGTTGGCAAAAGGGTCAGTTCTCTCACACATGTAATTGCACACACCCTACTTCCACCATATGCAGCAGCTGGTGTGTTGTACTGGTTGGCAAAAGGGTCAGTTCTCTCACACATGTAATTGCACACACCCTACTTCCAGATTGGAATATGCAGCAGCTGGTGTGTTGTACTGGTTGGCAAAAGGGTCAGTTCTCTCACACATGTAATTGCACACACCCACCCCACACACACACACTCTTTTGCAGGATTCAAACCCTATCTAACTATGTTATAACACAAGACGGACATTAGTTGAGCACATTACTGGGAGGTTTTCCTTCTCCTGCTGTACTTATAGGGTGCTGACATCATCAGTGTTTAGAAGGGAATGTGCATCCTGTAGTGTGTTCTCCTAGTTGCCAAAGGGACATTTCCTCACACAGAATTGCACACACACTAAACCCCCTCACCCAAATGCACACACTTGCCATTTGCAGGATTCAAACCCCTACCTAACTATGTTATGACACTCAAGAGGCATTAGCAGAGCGCTATTCATTACTGGGAGGTTTCTTCTCCTGCTGTACTTATAGGGTGCTGACATCATCAGTGTTTAGAAAGAGGAATGTGCATCCTGTAGTGTGTTCTCCTAGTTGCCAAAAGGGACATTTCTTTCACACAGAATTGCACACACACTAATCCCCCTCCACACACACTGAGCATTTGCAGGATTCAAACCCCTACCTAACTATGATACTTGAGACAGACACATTAGCAGAGCATGCTATTCACATTACTGGGAGGTTTCCCTTCTCCTGCTGTACTTATAGGGTGCTGACATCATCAGTGTTTAGAAAGAGGAATGTGCATCCTGTAGTGTGTTCTCCTAGTTGCCAAAGGGACATTTCTTTCATACAGAATTGCACACACACTAACCCCCCTCCACACACACTGAGCATTTGCAGGATTCAAACCCCTACCTAACTATGTTATGACATTCAAGACGGACACATTAGCAGAGCACGCTATTCGCATTACTGGGAGGTTTCCTTTCTCCTGCTGTACTTATAGGGTGCTGACATCATCAGTGTTTAGAAAGGGAATGTGCATCCTGTAGTGTGTTTTCCCAGTTGCCAAAGGGACATTTCTCACACAGACTTGCACACACACCCACTCACCCACACACACTGAGCATTTGCAGGATTCAAACCCCTACCTAACTATATTATGACACTTGAGGGAGAGCGCACTATCCAAATTACTGGGCATCTGTTCTGCACCTGCAGTATTTATAGGGTGCTGACATCATTATTTCTACAGAGGTATGTACATCTAGTACTACCTGTCAGGTGGGGGATAGCATATATATGCATTTGCAGCCACCTACTTCAGGGTCAGATATGCACATCGCACTGGCAGGTTATGTTCTATACCATGCTTCGTGACCACAGGACCTGTAACACACAACACAACCAGTTTGGACCACCCCTCCCACATCCAGGACACACACTTTGCTTCCCTGGGAACAGTGCCAAGATATGCAGGTGTTCACATACACCATTCCAGTTGTTAACGTCAGGTACAGGTATATTGTGTGTGGGAACTACTCAGGCCTCTACAACATTACCCTACAGCCACTACAATTTGTGAGTCCATGTGCTATGGCAGAACCACTCACCACAGCCACAAGGGGAATACATATTGCACCTGACCATCTGCAACATGGGTACTCACTGTTCCACACCAGAGGTAGACCACCATTGTTGATATCTGACCATACCCACCTTTCCTGGATATCCATATCCCATCCCCACCCCCAGGCAAGGTTGTCACTGCAAACAAAGTGTATTTATCAAAAGCAGACTTTACACTTGTGAAGACTGGGGTGGAAGACTTCAAAGGACCCATGCTGGGGGAGTATACAGGCCACTCTGCATAATCCTTGACAATTGCATTCTATGAGCATGTGGAAGGTTTGCATTGATCATGCTATCCCAAATATACCCATGACTGCTCCACAACAGGACACCTGTCAGGTGTACACCAGCCATATATGAGCTGTCCAACAGACAGAGTGAGCTAATACATTGCAGAGCAGTAGCCCACAGAGGAGGACATCTCTGAACAGTACTGGCACGACACTTCAATCCCTCATAATCATCACAACAAAGTGTTGACAGTGAAATTGTCCAGACAATGCAGATAAGGCTCCCCTCAGTCTGTTATTGATGCCCACTTACTGTTAGAGGTCCTCAGCAACCCTCTTCCAGCACACACCAACAACATGGATGTGGCTTAGCAAATTCAACCCCTGGGATCTCCACTGTGTCCCTGCTTGACAGAGGCACAGCACACTAGCCTCACACGGTGCCTTATGTGACCTACTTTACAGTGGCACAGTAGCCTACTGTACTGGGGAGGCAGACGCCAAGCACACTCTGGCTAAGCTGTCATTCCCTAGGGCAAACAGCCTAGTGTTGACCTCTACACCCATATGTTTAATTGTCAGATGCACAATATTTGTTGCTGATAGACTGTTTGCAGGTCTTTATTGCCATAGCATTCCCTGTTTCTATGAACAACTTGTGTATCTGTGGAAGATGTTTGAATATGGGAGGGATCCACTATATCACTTATGTCTCTGTAGTCATTTAACTGTGTGCACTGGGCAGATTGCTGTAATGTGGTTGGTTCCTGGAATAACACGTACAAATACCAGATATGTGTGGCCAACTGCTAAACTGAGATTTGGCCTAAGTGTGTGAGCATGCCCAGTTCAGGCTTTCCATGGCATGTTGTCTGACATATGTCTCATTTATCAAAGTGTGCGAGCATGCCCAGTGTGAGCTTTCCATATGTTGAACTCTGCAGCCCACCACATTTGTGGATGAGTGTGAACTTCAACAATATCTCACGTTTATGGTTGTGTGTTGTGTGTCATGTTGTGTAGTTACTGTCCAACTGCTTTGTGTCTGAACACAACAGGGATTATACTGTGCCTGCAGGGTTTGCATGGGATACTTTGCATACAGTTGTCAACATCCTTTCATACTGACCTAACACTGTAGTACCGTATAGTGTACTGGTTCAGTACTTTCACTGTGGTGGACAGTATCCTGGGCTTTAGTCCTATCACTGCTTTACATTTTCATAGTGAGCACAACAGCCTGGTTAGGGGCCAGTTGTGCACATCTGACCATGTTGCATTATGTTCAGATATGAACTACTTAAACCAGGCTTGTCCAACATTGGTAGTGTATTCCACAACATAGGTGTACATTGGCAAACACTAGCGATGTGCCCTAGGCCATTTCTAATGCTAGTCGGAGAGTGTGTTTGTCCTTCGACACACATTGTAAGTGGAGTTTGCCATGACATATGTCATGGTTAGTATACTGTGCCTCCGTCTACCCGTGACATAACAGTGATACCCAGGGTAAACCTACCATCTCCCATCCACTCATCAAGATTCCTCTTGAGGAGAGTCGATGAGTGACTCTCTGGCTAACCTGTACTGGGAGTTTACTCATGAGTGGGGTGGCTTCTGTGTTATGGATCATTCAGTACAGCTTGTCCTATGTATGTCAGTGCTGGGGTTCAGGTCTCTCATGTGCATAGCTCACTGCCATTCAGATTGTACAAGGTGCAGCATGTTCATTGATTCCAGCTTGGACATGGCTTTATACATCAGGCACAGCTTGCCTCTGGGTGGGCAGTATGGCAGTGTGTGGAGCTGCAGTTTGTTTAATCAGGCAACACATGGCATCTGTTCAAGCTCTTTGATACTCCTGGTGAGGTACTTTTGGGGACTTTACAGTTGATGGAGGTGTCTGCTGAGGTACATCCCACAGGGGCTATTGTAGTCAATTGTAACGCTGATGAAGGATGACTGCAGAGCCACAATGACCTCCCTTATCTAGATCTGACAACCTTCATGATTAGGTGGGTATATGGTATGTTTCTGTAACCACTACAGCCACATGTTTGTCCAATGCAGGATATCTATCAACTTGTGTCCCCAGGTCTCTCATTACATGTTAAGTACTTAATGGGTTAACACCTATGTGGTAATTGGTGGGCACTTACTGTATATCCACAGGGGTTGACTATACACTTTTCTGCAATTAGCTTGCTGACATGGCTATGGCACCAGTTGTCTGTTTCTATGTGGCCCTTTTGTGGGATGCTTGTGTCAGCTGGAGGGTCAGATATGGTGGCCAGTTTGTAGTCCTCTGCAAACATGTTCAGACACAGTCCTTCCATGTTGGCCTGTACCTATGGGACATATATACCAAACGAGGGAGGTCCCAGGACCAAGCCTTGTGGGATGCCAGTTATATCTGGTTTGTAGTCTGACATGGCTGCAGCATGTCTGACCATGTCAGTTCTGTCCTTGGTCTGGTTTGCAACTCCTCTACTGACATAGGGGTTTATATTTAAGCTGGTGAGCCTATCTATAATGAACACATGGGGTATTGTATGGAAGCCTTTGCAAGGTCCAGCTACGCTGTGTGGACCACATTGCCCTCATCAATGACCTTAATGACTGTTTCAAATGAGTCAAACATGTTTAAGGGGCAGGATCTGCACTTAAGAAAGCCACACTGGGTAGGGTCTGGTGTCAGTAGGTCCCCAATATCTTTATGTCTGCGGTACATGCTGATCCTTTCCATAGCTGTGCAGACCAAGCTTGTCAGGATTCTGGGGTGGTAGTTTGCAGTATCCATTCAGGCAACACCTTTGTTGAGAAGGACCACTGTTGTTGTACACTGCTCTTTGGGTACATATCCTGTGGTAAGGCTGACATTGAGCAGTAGTGTGATTTGGCATTCCATTCTTCTTGGAGTCCATGTTGGACTCAGCCCAGGACACCATCTCATACCATTGCTGCTGTGTGTTTTGCTTTGTAGATGCTGGCTGTTACCTCAGCATCTGCAATGTCAGGGGGCCAGCAGTCTGCCGGGATAGATATTTTGCATTCTGGGGGCGGTTTGCACTGCACCTGTCAGGTTGTATGTTGGCAATATGTGTGTGTGTTTGGTATGTTGTTTGTAATATTTGAGTGATTCAGAGCATATCTGTGAATTCCCAACAAGGTTCCTACCATCAGTTGAGAAAGCCTTGTGATTATCCTTAGTGTCCTGTACAATTTGTATCTTCATAGGTTCATAGGTTCATACTAGGCTATCCACCCTAGGGCATTTATAAGCCTAGCCAGAGTGTGTGTGGCTTTCGCCACCCCTTGCTATGTGAATATTATGGCCATTTATGATTTACTTTACTGTGCCTCTGTCTGGACGTGACACAGTGAAGACCCCCAGTGTACATCTACGATCATCCATCCACTTGGCAAGATTCCTGTTGAAGAGTGTCAGTGAGGGGCTCTGCCTAACATGGAGTGGGATTCTGTTCCAGGGTGTAGGGAGCCTCTGGGTTATGTATCTGTCCCTCCAGCACATCCTATTTCATTATGTGTTGAGGTTGACATCTCTCACTCTCACAGCTCCGATGGCTTTGGGTTTTCTGGGGTGGAGCATGTCCATTACTCCTGTGTTGGACATGGCCTTGTACAACAGGCATACAATGCCTCTGTGTAGGCAGTATGTGACTGCATTCAGCTGGGGTGTCTACAGCCAGGCAGCATATGACATATATTTGAGACCCTTTATCCTCTTGGTGAGGTACCTTTGAGGTCTTTCTAACTGCTGCAGGTGTCAGGTAAGGTACATCCCAAATGAGGCATTGTACTAGATTATGGGTCTGATAAGAGAACAGTATAGGGGCACAATGACCTCTGTTGATGTAGATGTGAATCCTTTCATGATACGGTGTCCAATATAGACAGTCTTCCTAGCCACATTGGCAATGTGAGTGTCACATAACAGGTTACTGTCCACTTGTGTCCCTAGGTCCCTGATTACTCCTTCCATACATAATGGTTTACCACCTATGTGGTAATTTGTGAGTACCTTGTTTGGTATTTGGTGGGACATTCATACTGTCCAGTGTCTTCAGGACAGCTGGGTGGGGTTCCTGTGTGTGAGAGTGTGGTCTGTAGCATGCTACAGACTGTACAGCAGTTTTGCCTATGGTTAGTTGCACATGGGTGGTCTCCGATGCTTTGTGCATTGTCAGTTACCTGGACGTATGGGTGTCTGTGCTGAATATGGATACTCCCCCTCCTTTTATGTTTTGGTCCAGGTTTTGGGGCCATAACGCATGATATGAGGTATAACCTGGTAGTGCTGGTGTGCTGTCAGGAGGCTTGCAGCAGGTTTCTGTCACTGCACAGACATCAATGTTCTCCATACTGGGAGGGCCTCGAGCATGCATATTGAGGTTTACACGTCTGGCATTGGTCAGCATTACCCTTATGTTTCTTTCCACTTATGTTTTCTAGGGTGGTGGGTTAGTCTTTTCAGCCTTGCCTACGAAAGGCTCTATGGAGGTGGCAAAAGCCTTATCCAATATCCAGACGCCCAGGGTAACAGGTGCAAGCCATCCCTGGAACAGCAGCGTGGCTTGTCAAGCATGACATCCCAAGCAGACAGACATTGGATCCCCTTGGAATGACACCAGTAATTGTGCCACTTGTTAAAGCTGATCATTCTGTGTTTGTACTGTGGCATCATTCTTGGTGAGGGTAGGATGCTGCAAATGGTCAGTGTCATACCGGCCTGGACTACATAATCGGAGAGCTCATCTATGTCTCTTTTCATGTAGTCCGGGAGGTACATCTCAGGTCATTCACGCCAGCATGGACAATGACTGCATCATATTTCTACTTGCTTTGGGGTGACCTGCATACTTGTGTTATGTGGCATTGTAGCAGCCTACAGGCAGCTTACTGTACCCTTTCCCTTGTTCAGTCTGGTGAGCGGGACAGCAGTGTGTCTGACTATGGAGTCACCTATTACAACTGTATCAGGCATGTTGTTTCTCCTTCTGGCCTGTGACTGTTTGGCACACCAGCTTTGTGTACTATGTGTTGCATGTGCTATGTTTGGAGGTTGTGGTTGCTTGGGTGTCTGCTTTGGAGGCCTCTGTTGGTGTGGTGTGTTTGTAATTAGGGCCTCCGGGAATGTTTTTCTGTGTTTATGTCTTTGGTTTGCAGTTGTGATAGGTCTATGTGGGACTGGGTTTGTGGTGTGTGTGGTTACCTTCTCCTCCTGACTAGTTTTGACAGTACTGAGTTGAGGGAGCTCAGCCTCCGGTTTGGATAAATGGTTGCATCTCTCACATATATTTGTATTTCTTGGGGGGAGTTGAGGGTTGTCTGTGTACTTGGGGCAGGTGTAACATTGCCTCAAGATTCACAGATTCAACTTGTTGTAGCTGGCCTTAGTGGATTGTATGTGTGGACATATTTTATTGCCATACTACTGATCAGTGATTACTTCCCTTTTATGTTTGCTCTATCATGTAGTAGCTTCCTCATTCTCTTGCATGGTTTGGTAATGGCTGGAGTCCACCATGCCAGATGCCTGCGTGTATGGCATTGTGTCTTGTTTTATTTGGGATTGCATAATCCAAGCATTCCTGGCAGTGTTCATGGAATGCCTGTATAACAGGTTCTGAGGTGTGGCCCATATTTTGCACCTGCACAGGGCCTTTAATGGATTCCACATCAGTTTGGAGGAGTGCAACTTCTGCTTTACACATGTTTTTCACTGTGGTTTTCTGGCCAGGGACTGTGGTCAGGATGTGTATATCCAGTGTGATTACTCTATGGTCTGGTCTTACCAGTGAGGGATACACTTCTCATCTTGCCATCCAGTACCCATGTTGCTGATTATCACATCCAGTATGCTTACCCCTCTTGTGGGAGTGGTACGTTGTTCCTGGGCATTTTGGTTTATGGATTCTAGGAACTTTTGTCCTACAGTGTTGGAGCTAGTATAATGCTCCCAGTCTATGTCTGGGTATTTTCAGTCACCCAATATAATGTGGTTTGGAGGGCTTGATATATTCATGTATTCCAACATAGGCCAGGTGCAGTTCCTGGTGTTAGGATGGTAGTCTGTAGCAGGCTATAAACTGGGAGGCAGTTTTAGCCACTGTTACTTGACCATGGCTAGTCCATGCTGCTTCTTGTTGTGGTACCAACATGGGGTGTGGTTATCCTTGACAATTATTGCTAGTCACCCTCCTTTTGTAGCTTGTTCCATGTTTTGAGGCTGTACAGCACAGTATGAGGTGTAACCTGGTAGTGTTAGGGTGCTGTTGTGAGCCTTGACCCAGTTTTCTGTTACAGGACAGATATCAACATTCTCCATACTGTGGGAGTTTAGACTGCATGCATCTTGCTGTTTAGACTTCTGGCATTGGGTAGCATTACATCTAGGTTCTTATCCCTTGTGATACCTATGGAGGTGGGTTTGTGTTTTGAGCCTTACCTATTCAGGGCACGCTGTGGGTAACAACAGCCTTTGCCAGTATCCATAAGGCCTGGACTGATAGGTGCACGCCACCCCTAGCAGGTGGAGCATCATGTCATGCTCAGCATGTCATCCCAGGCTGGCACACATTGGATCCCCTTTGACTAACTGCAATACTTCAGCCAATTATTGCAATTGATCATATCGCCATATTGTGGCATCATGCTTGGTGAGGGTAGGATGTTAGTCAGGGTCATCAAGTGTGCATATACTACATGGTGTTACATTGCTTAACACATGGCATTCATGCCTCAGGTGGTGCTGCAGGGCTGCCTCTGTCGGATGCACATATTACACTCCTGTACATGTTTGAGAGCAGGTTATGTCATTTTAGGCATCCCTGTTATTATATGAGTGAGTCAGAGAGGGGTATCATTCCCAGGGTTCCTACTGAGCCAGTGTATGTGCTATGCGTTGCCTCTTTGCCAAGGCCAGGGCATACTGGGCATGCCTCCTTCTGCCTACTGGGGCAGGCTCAGGTTGTTCCTCCTCCGAGTCACGCTCTGCCTGTGATGGCCTTGGCAATGGTGGGGGCTGTTTGGCCCGGCCCTATGCTGGTCCTGCTGCAGCTGATTTTGCAAGATCATATTATGTAGCATAGCACATACCATGACAATTTGGGTACATGTAGTTGGTGAGTACTGCAAGGCTCCACCAGATGTGTCCAGACACCGGAACCGTGACTTGAGCAGCCCAAACACACGCTCTATTACATTACGTGTTTGTGCGTGTGCCTCATTATGGCGTTCCTGTTCAGGTGTGTGTGCGTTTCTGATGGGTGTCATCAGCCACGGCTCCAGTGCATAACCTGCATCCCCCACTAGGTGTCCATGTGGGATGTCCCCATTGGCAAATGTCTGGTACAGCTGCGTCAAATGCCAGATATGGGAATCATGGTAGCTCCCAGGGCAGCCAGCACACACATTCATTATTATGCCCTGGGCATCACACACAACCTGGCAGTTGATGGAGGGAAGCCCTTACGGTTAATGTAGGCCCTACCCGCTCACCGGCTGGTGCTTTGATGCGTATGTGTGCAGTCTATTGCACCCACTACCTCAGGGTATTCCGCTATTTGCTGGAAGAGACGATATTGCTGGCCAATACCTCACGGGCATTGGGGAAATATACATGATCACCGACATGTGCTGACATGGCATCCAGGAACTGGTGCAGTACCCTGGAGGCTGATGCCTGTGATATCCCCATCATATCACCAGTTGGTCTCTGGAAGGTACCTGTTGCTAGTATTCTTAGACCAACGCATACCTTGGTTTGCACTGGGATGGGTTCCGCTCTGTTGGTTCTGTGTGTGAGGCGTGGCCTGCACAGCTCGACAATTTGCTGCAGGAGGTCTCTGTCCACTCTACTATCTCCAGCTCATGTAACCCGTGGTAGGTGACCCTGGGCCTGTACACTCTTCTCCATCTCCTCACTGTGGGTTGTCTGGCACCATCTGCATTGTCACCACCCTCAGCAAGTAGCCTATGTCTCCTTATGACAGCTATGGCAGCCCCTAGCATTTCTGCTCTGAGTTCAGCTTTTTCAGTTTTCACTTCTAATAGCTTACTCCTGTCTTGCAGTGTCTCTTGAGAGAAACATCCTGCACTGCTGTTTGCAGAGTTTTAAGTGCTTGGCTGAGCTACTATTCTGCCTGTGTAATTGCCTGCTTCTAATTGTTTTCACCTGCTAGCTCCAGCAGTATTCCCTGCTAGCTTCCTACTAATTCTGTTGCTTCCTTTTTCCTTTCTGTTTCCTCAGGGGGGAGCAACGCGCATACCAGCAGAAACACGCTCACAGTGGCTTACATGCGCACACATGCTTACACGGTTCAGAATCTGCTTATTCAGGTTAAAACACGCGCACACCAGTGCAAACAGTCTTACAAGTCTGCCAACAGGCTCCCACATGCTCAGTCTGCCTTACACGCTGCAAGACACTGCCCTACTGCGCTTCATGGCGCGCACACTGCGCATGCATGCCCAGCAAGAAACTTTGGTGTAAGCAACAGTGTACACCTTCCATTTCTTGACTTTCCCATGCTTATCTTGTGGCACTCCTCTTTCCATGATATGTGTCTGACATCTGTCATGTAACACTGACCTCCAATGAACTGCATTTCTTTCTGCCATGCCCCTGTGATGTCACCTATCTCCTACTCCCCCTTATGTATCTCTTACACTACTCAGAATGTGCTCATTTGCTATGTGACAGTGGAATTCAGTATCCTAACACTCATTTACATCAGATTGCCTACTAATGCTTAGTTACATGTCTTAGACTCAGCTTCCCCTTAGCAACCACTAAACGGTGGCCATGTTGTTTTGGTCTGCTGGTCCCTGCATTGTAAATCCATGTATTGCATAAAACCCACATTTGTGGGTTTATAACCTTCATTTTATGTTTTATACAGCGCAGCCTGTTTGCGCGGGCTGCGCTTTTAAACATCGCCGAAAAAAATTATTTATTTCATATTTGTATCGGGTACCTTGCCAATGGCCACATATTTGGCCATTGGCATGCTGCCTGACACATATGCACCCTTTATTTGGAGCTGACATGGCTCCATTGTGTTTTTTGCAGAAACATACTCAGTTGTCAACTGAGTACATTTCTGCAGCTAAAACGGCTCTTACACGGGCTGCTTTGGGCTTCCTGGATCGCTAATCTACCTCATTTGCATGCCTTTCGGCTGCAAGTGAGGTGATTAGCATATCCACGCCCACTCCGTGCAAGAGACGTTTTAGCTGGTCTCTTACATGGAATTTAGGGCTGTTCCTTGATCACGAGAGCTGCATGGAGTCTTACACTACTCTTAGACTCTGTGCAAGCCTTCGTGAATCCTGCCCTTTAACTTCAAGATGCAACTAATAGAACAGGTATCATTAATGCCTGGGAAATTATACGCATTCAAACAGATCTGCCAAAATAACTCTAATTCTTTCAGATGCAGAGACATAGGACCACCCCTAATGTCAAATGGTACCTGATCAATAACTTTGTATTTAAATGTGTGTTCATTTAACAACAAAACGTGTTTTGCTAAAGCATTTTCTGTTCTACCTCTGACAATATCGTATTGATGTCCATATATGTGATTCCAGAGCCTTTGCTCCATTTTGCCAATGTAGAACGCTGGACAGCATTGGCACTTGGATAAATAAACAACACATTTTGAATTACAGTTGAACTTCTGTTTCAATTTATACTGGATGTCATTAATAATGAACATATTACCCACATCAAAGAATCTACAATATTTACATGATTCACACTTAAGCATCCCTGTATTTCTGTCGATAATAATAAGTGATATGACCATATCATTGGTGTTTTTTTTGTCACATGGTTTGGATCATTGCCTTTAAGAGGACACTTTGTAATTGTTTTAATTTATCTCAAGAAGTTTGCAGATGGCTAGCAAACGAAAAGCACTTAATAAATATTGTCTTTAGTACTTGTTCTGACTAGTGCCCTTCCTTTTTGTTGTTTTACAATAGTCTAGATGCAACAGCTTTTAAAGTAAGTGTGTTGAACATTAGGGTGATAAATGCATTTACTGAGAAGAAGGTGGCTTTCTGCTTTGAAATCAAAGATGCTCAGAAGAAGAGCTAGGGTGTGGTGAAGGGGGCATCCTCTCTGGGTGCAAAATGGTAGGGGGCATGTTTGTGACATATTGGTCAGCTGTCACTGCAGTAGCTGTATTCATTTCTGTACACATATTAAATCAGTACTGCTCTACAGCATTACTAAAGTGTGTTTGGCAAAAACTAAAGCAAGACATTTGATAGAAACTTAGAAAGTAGCTCACTAGAATTTCAAAGCAGAAGTTTTTTTTTTTCTTCTTTGCAAGCCAATAAGGGGGTGGGGTGCAGAATCAGAACCAAACTGACTTGTGAGTTTTTTAAGTCACCAAATCACAGATTTTTTTATGTATTTATTTATTTAATTTATCTTCAGCTGAAGAGCTGAGTAGGTAGGGCACCCAGCTGGGGACTGGCATATAGAACTAGATGGGCAAGCTATGGGTCAGCTGATGCTCTCACAGATTGTAAAATGTTTTGAACTTGGTGATTAAGTAGGTTGAAGGACAGTAGTATTTTTCAGAGTAGTTAAGTGTACTAAGGGGTAAGGTATATTTCAGCTTGCTTATTAATAGGCCTATTGCAAAAGCTTGTTTTAGATTTGGTTCCCAACCTGTAACTCAACCTAAATTATATTAGCATCATATTTGTACAATGTTCCAATTGTGTCTTAATCATAATGGCAGGAATCAAGACATATTCCTATTTGTATTATTTCACCACTTAAACACTGTTTTGTGCAAGTATTTTACAGATATTTTTTCTTATTTTTTGAGGATATTAAACAGTATAGTCTTGTTGTTTTTTTCTTTTTTTTTTTTTTCATTTCTTATTAACTGTTGATTTTGTTGTTAGGAAGCCTGTTCTATATTTTGGTGTAGCTGTTTTGCATATTTTTCTATATGGCCATGCATCTTTGGCACCTTTAAGATCGATGAAGTCAGGGGCATTAAAACCAATCAAAAATTTTGAAAGGGCTGAGATCAGGTCATTCATAAAATGGGTCAAGAACACAAGAGGAATTATTCAACCCTGCAAAATCTCTTTTCTAAAACTTCCCTCTTGTAAGACATGGGAATCACAAAAGATCATGAAAGTTTCATTCTGTTCTTCATCAAGTTTCATTTCATTTAATTACTGCTCATGAATGCATTTGTTCACCTCTATCAGAAAACCATAGCATTTTGAGCTTTGGAAGTTACAGAAAGTGTTCACCAAACTAATGGGCTTAAGTCTAAAACATGGCCCCATTAAGATGGCCTTTCAACATATTAAAATATGTTACATCAGTAATTCTGCATACATTTATTAATATATATAAAGTCAAGGGACGTGCACAAGCTCTCCTGCACTATTCCTGCACAGACACAGCTCCTGTATGCAAATTACCCCATTTGCAGCTGAAAGCCATGCAAATGAGGTGAATTTGTGAACCAGAAAGCTGACAGTCGGCCATGCAGGGCTAGTATAGCCTGCAGAAATGTACTCGGTTAGTAACTGAGTACATTTCTGCAAACTACAAAATGAAGCCATGACAGCTCGAAATAAAGAGTGTATATTATGTTGAAAGCATGCCAATGGCCACTGGCATGGAAAACGGTCGCCAAAATAAAAAAATAAATGTTATTTTTTAGCCGATTTCGTCTGTTTAAGCATATGGCAGAGGTGCGCAAATGGTATCGGGCCAAAAAAATAAATAAACTAAGCATTGTATCCAAAATCACTATTTTTCCGTTATACTCAATGGCAGGTAGAAGACAACATGGCCAGTGGTTGCTAAGGGTGAAGAGTCAGTGTGGGACTTGTAACTATGTATTAGCAGGCAATCCTATGCAAATGAGGGGAATGATACTGAATCCCAGATTCTCCCTCATGGGTAGCCTGCACCTAACTGTGTCTGTGCAGAAAGAGCATGGTGCAAGCCTAAGCGCAATCTGACATCACAGAGGGGTATGTCAGGCATACCATAAGCCTAATGGAGCACTGTGGCTCGCATTTTCCCTGAGCGTAGCAGAGCTAAGCAAGGGGGTTTGTCTGAGGCTGCCTAGCACTTTTTACATTGCCTAAGCAGGTGTGCGCACCTCACACCGGGTTTTAAAGGGAAAAAATAAGTAAACCAAGAAATAGCAGCTCTGTGCACATCTGAGCACTGTGTTTGCATGGCACGCCCCTGGGCTTAAACAGGAAGGCAATGGGAAGGGAAAACAGCAGTAGGAAGGTAATCAAGGAGAACTAGCATAGCTGGCAGGTGAAATGTATCAGAATCAGCCAATTACACAGGCAGCAGATCAGCCCAGCACACCACAATAAACTATGCAGACACCTTTCCCTTTGGTTTCTCCCACATACTCTACACCACCGGTGTACACAAGTGGGGAAATTTTACCAAACAAAAGCAACAAAATGATAGGGGCTGCAGCAGCTCTCATAAATCAACATGTGGAAGAGGCTGAGGGTGGTGAGGATGAGAATGCTGTCGACCAATACACAGTGAGGAGAAAGAGAAGAGTGTACAGACCCAGGGTAACCTACCAAGGGCTACATGAGCTAGAGATAATGGAGATAGAGATAGTGATTATGGTCACCTAGTGGGAGATGCTGGTTACGCACTGGAGCCATGGCTGATGACACCCATCAGAAATGCAGACACACCCGAACAAGAACTCCATAATGAGGCACATGCACAGACCAGAATCATAACAGAGAATGTGTTTGGGATGCTCAAGTCACGGTTCTGGTTCCTGGACACATCCGGTGGAGCCTTGCAGTACTCACCAGCTTCATATACCCTCTACTCGACACTCATTAGACCCACTATAGAGTACAACGCCGCTTTTGGAATGTACCTCACAAGACATCTGCAGCAGCTGGAAAGGCCACAGAAGTACCTCACAAAGAGGATTACTGGATTCAAACAAATGCCCTACACTGACCGCGTCAAAAAACTCCAGCTTTACTCCATAGCATATCGCCTACTCAGAGATGATCTCTGCCTAACATATAAAGCTATGTCAAACCCAGAGCTGTTAGACATGCTACACCTAAAGAAATCCCAATCCCTCCGAGCTACATGCTTTAGAGACTTAAACCTTGTCACCACAATAAACAGGACATGCTGGAGGGATACATTCCTATCCGAGACTTCCCATACTCTGGAAAAGGCTACCCATCTATGTCAAGCAAAGTTCTTCATTAGCACTCTTCAAGAAAAATCTTGATGAGTGGATGGGAAATAGGAAATACACCCCGGGGATCACTTCTGTGTCTCTGCTCGACAGTGGCACAGGAAAATAACTTTCTTGGGTGGCGTAAGCCAGGGAACCTTGTTGGCTAGGCTTGCGTAGGCCCTTGGGCCAATAGCCTAGTACCTACCTATGAACCTATGAACCTATATACCCAAATTGTCATCATATGTCCCATGTTACATAATATGATCCTGTGGAAACAGCTGTAGCAGGAACAGCATGGGGCAGGGACACACAGCCCCTCACCATTGTCAAGGCCTGCACAGGCACAGAATGACTTGGAGGAGGAACAACCTGAGCCTGCCTCAGTAGGCAGAAAGAGGACTGCCCAGTATGCCCATGCCTTGGAAAAGAGGCAACGCATAGCAAATACACTGACACAGTAGGGACCCAGGGAATGACACCTCTCTCTGACTCGCACATACAATAAAAGGGATGCCAAACATGACACTACCTGTGCTTAACCATGTATAGGGAGTGTACTATGTGCATCTGACATAGTCATCCCTTACACACCATCCTTAATACTGGCACAGCCACAAGGTAAGTCACTCTTCCTACCAATTGCTGAATGGAGTAGTATGTGTTGTTACTTGTATCTATGGCATGGATGTGAGCATGCAAGGGAATCGGGTGGCTGAATGGGATGCCAGCAGATAGTAGACACCTATAGTGGCAGCATGAGATCTGTAACAAATACTGATGCCATCATAGCAGCCAGTACTAGACAAGGTGACAAAACACACTGCAGGAAATGTCCTGGGCCACATGTGTGTCCATAGGACACACACATGCATTTCAGTGAGGCTCACGTACCTAACAACAGTCATAGCCAGCAAGACAGGTGTAGACAAACACAAAGAAAGGCTGTGCTAAGGCCTCTGATTGATGGCTATGGAGAACAGCCCCCCCCCAGACATACACAGACAGACTACAACAGGTCAGGCAGTGGGATGTTAGCTCTGAAGGGTAAGAAGTCAGAAACTGAAATGTAGGCATCAAACCTAAGACCTGTATTACACTGATATGCCTCTAGTCAGCATGATAGGTTAGAATACAGAATGAAATGGAGTACCTGACATACCAGTACAGTCATAGCAAATGTGTACAAGTGTCAGGTGTGTCCCCCCGATCCTATGTAGAAATGTAGTAACAGTCAGGTGTGCCCCCCAATCCCATGTAGAAATGTAGTAACAGTCAGGTGTGCCCCCCCACTCCTATGTAGAAATGTAGTAACAGTCAGGTGTGCCCCCCCAATCCCATGTAGAAATGCTGTAACAGTCAGGTGTGCGCCCAGAACCCTATGCAGAAATGGAGTAACAATCAGGTGTGCCCTCCCACCAATCCTATGTAGAAATGTAGTAACAGTCAGGTGCGCCCCCCCCACCCAATCCTATGTAGAAATGTAGAACATGTATGTGTAGGTATAATAACAATGGAGCACAGATTACCGAGCTGGCCAAGGTAGCAGGATAGATTGTAGCATGTGTACAATATGCAGGTCTGTGTGTGTTAGGTTGGTGTGTGCCATATATTTTGTGAGAGTGGTCAGTAGGTATGCATGGTGAGGTTTGTCCTGGTGGCCGTTGCCCAGTACTGCCAATGACAGGGCCAAGTTCTCACAACTACCGTGCCAAACACAATACTTCCCAGCAAAACACATTCCAGTAGTAAGCCATAGTAAATGTTTGGAAGTAATATGTGTCATCATCTGAAAGATGGACATGGTATGAATGCAACTCAGGAAACAAACGAAGGCTCAAGGACACAAAGTCTCCAAAGCAGAAAAAAAGTAAAAACAGGCTTATTACTTTGCAACTAAACAGTATGATACAAAAATAAGCGGTTAAGTGCTTTTCATCTTAATTTAGAAGACTTCTTCAGACCTACAACAGTAGCAGAAGTGTTCACTTTAATACAGACCACATGGTAGTTTCAAAAAACATTAACCAATGGTATTGCATAAGTAATTAAGTAATTAAGCTTAGACACATGACATCAGCGACATGTCAAATACAAAAACAGCAACTGTGAAAAATTAAAGAACAAAAATGTATAGCTGCTTTTATGCACAAATAAAAACACATTAAATCACTGTATTTAGGTGGACAGAGTGTAACTCTTAAAATATGTGATAACAAATGATGAAAAAACTATGGAAAATATATATCTATATCTATATATATATATATCTATATCTATATCTATATATATATATATATATATATATATATATATATATATATATATATAAATGTAAATGTTTATATACACATTGTTATGAGTTACAAGAGCGCTCCAAGTGGACTAAAAGAACACTGCACTCAAAATAAAATAAAATAGAATAAGGGACTGCAATTTCAACTTTAACCAGTGTTGATCGACTCAACTGTAATGCTTTCGCAAATCACCAACAAGGGTGAAGCAAGCTTAGATGTAAGATGACACATATTTTTAAATGATTTAAAACATAAAGCGAAAAACCTGCATTCTTTTACTAAACTACAAATAGAGCTGTTTAAAAGACCTGTTTAAAAGACTTAGTTAGATAAAAGACTTGTCTAGCGTATCAGGCTCTTTAATTTCAGAATACAGGCAATGGAAGTGACTTCATTCAAACCTGGGGGGTTATAAGAGTTGAGACGCAGTTGCCAAATCAACTCCTGTATTTCCAAAATTAGATGATAAGGACCCCCTTTTAGATTAACAGCAACCTGACAAATCACTCTAAAGTGAAAGTGGTGTGTTGGGTGTTCAGCACAATGCCTTGCCAATGTGTTAGAAGGTGACTTTTTCTAATATGGTATGTGTGCTCATAAATGCTCTCTCTTAGTTTTCTGTCTTACCAACATAATATGCTGGACAGGCTACACAATTAGCCAGGTAGACAACGGATTTAGAGTTACAGTTAAATCTACCCTTAGTTTTAAAAGGAACCTGCTGTGAATTCTGTCCCTGTTGCTATATATCTGCAATAGTTACAGTTTTCACATTTAAATGTTCCACCAGATCTACTACAGGTCTGGGGTTCCATTTCTAAGATCTGTTTCAAGTTCCTGTTCTTCCTGTAAATAAAAGATGGTGAATTACCCAACTTCTCCAACACGTCTAGTTCCATCATGAAAATGCTCCAGTTTCTTTTAAATATAACCTCAATTTATTTGACTTCCAAACAAAATGAGATGACACAACTACTTGAAATCTTTCTAGTGGCTACACCTACTGTTTGTGTACAATCATGATTTGTATTAGTGGTTACTTCCAAATTCACATCATCTTCTGAGGTAACTGACCTAATAGTAGGTCTAAGAAGTGGTTTATAAAACCCTTCTCTCCTTTTGTTTACAACTTCATTTACTAAATCAAGGACCAATGTGTCTGTGTAGCCTCTCTTTAGAAATATAACTTTAAGTGTCTCACATTCTTCAAGGAAAGTCACTTCATCAGTCACCATCCTTGCTGCACGGACAAGTTGTACTTTAAGTACAGATCTTTTCTGATGTATAGGATGACAACTTGTGTACTGAAGCATGGTGTAGAATATGTGGGTTTACGGTAGATCCTGGCTACATAGCGCTGTTCTTCTATGTTCTTTTTTAACTCAATGTCTGAATACGTAATGGAATTCTCATGATATGTGTGGGGGAACTTGAAAAAACTGGTGCTGCTGTTAAGATGTTGCACAAAACTCTGGGCTTCGGATACAGTACCCTTAAACAGTATAAAAATGTCATCCAAAAATCTTGTGTACATCTTTATTCTGTCAGACCACTCATTATCCGAAAGAATGTTTTTATGTTCCCGGCTAGCCAGCACCAAGTTAGCATAGCTCCCCCCACATGGTGAACCCATAGTCACACTAATTTGTTGTTTGTAAATCGTGTTGTCGAACATTACAAAGTTGTTAGTCAGAATAACTTCCATGATTTCTTGAAATAACCTAATTTCTCTACTGTTGGCCCCATGCACTAATAGTCTCTCGACTACCCCCTCAATACCTTCCTCATGGGGAATAGAGAAATATAGGTCAACCATGTCTACTGTTAAGAACATTAAAGATTCATCATATTCAATGGTGTTAATGGACGTTAGAAATGCCCATGAGTCTCTGCAAGATTTTGGGATGACATTTTTATACTGTTTAAGGGTACTGTATCCGAAGCCCAGAGTTTTGTGCAACATCTTAACAGCAGCACCAGTTTTTTCAGGTTCACCCACACATATCATGAGAATTCCATTACGTATTTAGACATTGAGTTAAAAAAGAACATAGAGGAATAGAGCTATGTAGCCAGGATCTACCGTAAACCCACATATTCTAACACCATGCTTCACTACACAAGTTGCCATCCTATACATCAGAAAAGATCTGTACTTAAAGGACAACTTGTCCATGCAGCAAGGATGGTGACTGATGAAGTGACTTTCCTTGAAGAATGTGAGACACTTAAAGTTATTTTTCTAAAGAGAGGCTACCCAGACACATTGGTCCTTGATTTAGTAAATGAAGTTGTAAACAAAAGGAGAGAAGGGTTTTATAAACCACTTCTTAGACCTACTATTAGGTCAGTTATCTCAGAAGATGATGTGAATTTGGAAGTAACCACTAATACAAATCATGACTGTACACAAACAGTAGGTGTAGCCACTAGAAAGATTTCAAGTAGTTTTGTCATCTCATTTTGTTTGGAAGTCAAAGAAATTGAGGTTATATTTAAAAGAAACTGGAGCATCTTCATGATGGAACCAGACGTGTTGGAGAAGATGGGTAATTCACCATCTTTTATTTACAGGAAGAACAGAAACTTGAAACATATCTTAGACATGGCACCCCAGACCTGTAGTAGATCTGTTGGTACATTTAAATGTGAAAACTGTAACTATTGCAGATATATAGCAACAGGGACAAAATTCACAGCAGGTTGCTTTAAGGCAAAAACTAAGGGTAGATTTAACTGTAACTCTAAATCCGTTGTCTACCTGGCTAGTTGTGTAACCTGTCTAGCATACTATGTTGGTAAGATGGACAGAAAACTAAGAGAGAGGATTTATGAGCACACATACCATATTAGAAAAAAGTCACCTGCTAACGCATTGGCAAGGCATTGTGCTGAACACCCAACACACCACTTTCACTTTAGAGTGATTTGTCAGGTTACTGTTAATCTAAAAGGGGGTCCTTATCATCTAATTCTGGAAAGGAAGGAGTTGATTTGGCAACTGCGTCTCAACTCTTATAACCCTCCAGGTTTGAATGAAGTCACTTCCATTGCCTGTATTCTGAAATTAAAGAACCTAATGTGCTAGTCAAGTCTTTGGTCTAAGTCTTTTAAACAGGTCTTTTAAACAGATCTATTTGTAGTTAAGTAAAAGAATGCAGGTTTTTCGCTTTATGTTTTAAATCATTTAAAAATATGTCTCATCTTACATCTAAGCTTGCTTCACCCTTGTTGGTGATTTGTGAAAGCATTACAGTTGAGTCGATCAACACTGGTTAAAGTTGAAATTGCAGTCTTTTATTCTATTTTATTTTAGTTTATTTTGAGTGCAGTGTTCTTTTAGTCCACTTGGAGCGATCTTGTAACTCATAGCAATGTGTATATAAACATTTACATTTATACATATATATATATATATATATAAATATATATATATATATATATATATATATATATATATATATATATATATATATATATATATATATATATATATATACATATATATATATATATATATATATATATATATTTTTTTTTTTTTCCATAGCTTTTTCATCATTTTTTATCACATATTTTAGGAGTTACGCTCTGTCCACCTAAATGCAGTGATTTAATGTGTTTTTATTTGTGCACAAAAGCAGCTATACATTTTTGTTCTTTACAGGTTTTCACAGTTGCTATTTTTGTATTTGACTTGTTGCTGATGTCATGTGTCTAAGCTTAATTACTTAATTACTTATGCAATACCATTGGTTAATGTTTTCTGAAACCACCATGTGGTCTATATTAAAGTGAGCACTTGTGCTACTGTTGTAGGTCTGAAGAAGTCTTCTAAATTAAGACGAAAAGCACTTAACCGTTTATTTTTGTATCATACTGTTTAGTTGCAATTGGGACACAGGTAGTCTCCCAGACACCTTAAGTGACCACAGCATAATATACTTTATACGTAGTAGAACAAGCATATGCAAAACCACTAACTATATATCCACTAGAAACACAAAAAAATTATCTCCTGAGGTCCTCAACACTTTACTCTGTAACTGTGACTGGACCCCCCTAAAAACCCTCCCACTTGACTAGGCTGTAGCATATTTCAACAAAACATTTCTACAACACCTAGACACTGTCGCTCCATTGCGCAAAATCAAGGTTAGAATCTCTACAAACCTCTGGCTCAGTAAAGAAACCAAACAAATCCTCAAGTCCAGAGACACTGCCTGGCTTTACTATCAAAAAAATGAAACACAAAGCCTAACTAATTACCAAGAATTGCACAACCGTGAAAAAAAAATGCATTAGGCTGGACAAAAAAATCCTACTACACAACATTACAAACTAAATACCAACACAACCCGCAAAAATTTTGGAAAAATGTAAACCAGCTACTAAAATCCACCCAAAAGGCTACCCCCAAAATAACCACCCCTGATACTAAAGTTCCCATCGAAACACAATTCAACTCCCACTTTGTGAACTCGATTCTATCCTTAGTATCACAGGACAGTTCCTTCCTCACTATCCCCCCAACACAAATAACACTAATACAAGCTTTACCCTCAAAACAGTTTCCACCACTTCAATCAAAAGCATGCTCTCCAAACTAAAAACCTCATCAACAGTAGCCGACCTACTCCCCAGTTATTTCTTGAAACTCACAGCAGATGCTATTGCTATCCCAGTCTCCACTCTCATAAACAGATCAATTGTTGAAAACTATGTGCCCAAACTCTGGAAAATATCCTGTGTTACACCCATGCATAAAGGCAGGATCTCCACTGAACTTAATAACTACAGACCCATTGCTTTACTCTCCCCCCTGGCCAAAATCCTAGAAAAATACATCCATACCCAGATGCTAAACTATCTCCTAGACAGCAACATCCTGTCACCTACTCAGCATGGTTTCAGACCTGCCCATAGTAAAATTACAACCCTCCTCTGCTTCAGACACACAGTAAATCATCTCAAAAATGAAGGCCTACAAGTGTCAACTCTTTTTTTGGATATGTCCAAAGCATTTGACACAGTCTCACACCAAATCCTGCTAAACAAACTAAAGCAATATCATCTATCAAATTCCACTCTTACCTGGTTCCAAAGCTACTTAACTGACAGGTACTAAGCTGTGAAATGGGAAAATTCTCTCTCTCCTCAGCTGCCCATAACTATAGGAGTCCCACAGGGTTCTATCTTAGGACCACTACTATTCACAGTCTTCACAAATGACCTCCATACCTCCACACAGCATGCATCTATAATTCAGTATGCAAATGACACTACCTCAATCTGTGCTGCACAAAACATTCCCACCCTCCTGCAAACAACTCAACTAGGATTCTCTGACGTTGAAAACTACCTTACCAAAACCCAACTTATCCTCAATCCAAAGAAAACTCAGCTTATGATTATAACCAGTTATAACAAAAACACTAACAGTCAATTCATTATCTACTCCATTAATGCTACTCCAATTGCTCCAGTGGCACAGGCTAAGCTATTGTGAATAACCATAGACTCCCACCTAAAATTTGATAGTCATCTCAACTTAACTATTAAAAAAGTACATGACAAACTGGGGTCGTTCTACCGTATCAAACCATTTCTTACCAACAACACAAGATCAGCCATTGCTCGCTCCCAACTTTTATCCACCATATTCTATGCATCTCCCATTCTGACTAATCTCAACAAAACTGAACTAAGCAAAATGGAAGCCTGCTATAACAGAATTGCCCGCTTTGCTGCAAATTGCTCATATAGAACTCATCACTGTACTGCTTTGAGATAGCTCCACTGGCTTGAACTGCCCAACCTCCTAACCTACAATCAGCTCTGCCTCTGTCATTCTATCTATTACCTCCACAATAAGTGTCCTGCCCTCAAAAACCTAGTACAACATCACTCAGCCAAAAGGCCTCTTAGATCATCAAGCAAACTACTACTAGAAATCACCAACAGCTACAATAGCTTTGGAGTTCCACTATATAGTAGTTCAGTGGCTAAAAAATGGAACTCTGTCCCTACAAGCATTCAAAACACATCATCCAAAGCCTCCTTTAAAGACCTCATCAGGCAACATCTCAAGGAAAGTTGGCAGTGCCATGATTGCTCCCCAGGCTAGTGAAAGTGGATAACGCATACATGCAAAATCTAGAGCACTTGATAATAGTTTTCAATCTTACTCACAAACACTGGCTAATCTACAATGTATGTACTGTACCTGTGTACTATGTATGTCTTCTACCTATGTTCCAAATTTCAGCTGTACACCACAAATCTATTAATTACCTTTATTTTTAAAATTAATATTTTTTTGTTTGTTCTCTCCACTGTAACTGTTTATGTGCCGCATACCACTGTAAAAACATGTCTCCTGTAATTTGTGTGTATACTGATCATGTCTAAATAACTAAATGTGTCTGTAATTTTTTCTTTGTGGAGCTTTTCTCCCCAGGCCTCTGCTGAAAAAGGGCCTTTTCGGCTCAGTCAGACACCCCCGGTTAACAAATGTAAAATAAAATAAAAAATAATAAATAAGCCTGTTTTTACTTTTTTCTGCTTTGGAGACTTTGTGTCCTTGAGCCTTCGTTTGTTTTCTGAGTTGCAGTTTGGATTGTTTGTTTGGATGACATGGTATGAATATCGGCCCAGACATACAAGCAGTACACAGGGGTAAGTACCCCAGACAGACAGTGTATAATATATAACTGTCAAATGGACACACCCTTGGAATTGTACGTAAAGGTTTGCAGCACATTATTTGGGCTTGTAGTAGGGAATGCCGATGTTGTCTGGCCAAACACTGGCAGACCACAAAGGTCATAGGAATGAAGTATTGAGAAACAGCTGATGTCCCTGCACAAGCCAGCATAAGTGGGATTCCCCATGCATATCTGTGAGTCAGATGCAAGTAGTGTCCATAGTACATATACACCCAGCTCACCCCACCACCACCCACAGGTACCTCTCTGGTCTTAACCCTGCTGTTGGGAATGGGTACAATATGACCCCCACCTCTGTATGGCAATAGCGAAAGAATGCAACATGCAGAACAGGTGTCCGATGCAGGTGTGTCCCTAACTGTAAGCAGGACCCTGCCAGTATCCACACCATTGGATCAATAATGACAGAAAGTATTGGCATGAACACCTTGCACACCTACCCTGTTACCTCAGGGGAATATAGTGTATTGCAGTTTGGGACTGTAGGAGTGACAGAATGCAACAGCCTGCTATAGCTGGCCTGCATCACTACCAAATGGCCTACAGTCCTCTACCAAAGGCCTGTTTCTCAGCCGTACTGCCAATGTATGTTATGTCATGGACTCTCAAATAACAACATAAAACAGTCCATAGAACCCAAATGCAAGGCCATGTGGACAAATCACAATAACACGTCCACCATGTCCTACCGCATGAACTGTGGTCTAACACCAAATTATTGCTGAGATGAGGTGATAACTATAGGGAACATATCAGATAATGTTTGCATAATGTATGAAAGAGGATAGAATAATGGGGGGGTGGGAGCATGGGCGGCATGGAGTGTGTGATGTCTGAAACTCAGCCGTGTGCACATACTATCCCTAGCTGCAAACACAAGAATGGGTGGCTACAAACCTGCTCATAAACCACAATGTGAAGGAGTAATGTCCAGAATTATGACCCCTGTCTCTGGGTCACCTGTGTGAGTCTGTACAGCTGTGATATATGGCTACAGCAGGATATGGCCATACTGTCACATGGATGGATGTACAAGCATGGGATCCTCTACCACCACTATACCAAGGTGCTGAACCATTTACACAGACCCAGCAGCAAGTGTCTGCAGCTTCCCCTCCAGAATGGCATGATTGTGCAAGAATATGTAGGCTGCTGACCACAATACTGGACACAGCTGCATTCACCCTGTGCTCTCCAGGACATCACAGCAAGCAAATATGTATACCTGACAGTACTTGATGACATAAAACTTCACAGTGTAAAACAGTACACATGTCTGAATATCTCTGCTAACACCAGGACCATGTAGCAGAAGCAGCACAGACACAATTACCTACAGTAACCCACTATCCTTTGCCCATTTTGACCCCATATTGTCAACCGATCTACAGACATCCTGCAGAAACAGTTTGCTAGCTGAAGGTGTAGTACACAAAAGTCTGCACTGGAGTACAGTCTACCTGGAATGGATTCACACATTCAATACAGAAGGTCATACTGGGCATGCTCCCACACTTAAAGAAATGAAGCCCATGTCTGGCAACAACAATGGACCAGACATATCTAACAGTTGCAGATGATAGTGCATACACTCCTCAGTACACACTAGTTATGCTTTGCACATACATTGCATAGGAATGCACACATATATCCAAGGACAACACACTATAATAGGCCAAAATTACACATACATAGCTGGGTGGAAGAGAGTGACAGTGACAAAGAGCCTCCCATCATGAGGCCTGTTTCACCCAGCACACATCCAATTGGCTAAAACCACATGATGTGCAAATGTCAATCACCGTAGACATTTGCCTCTGGTATCCCTCAGCACTATAGTGTCTGTGGTGCTTGTGCTAACTGTGTAACATGACTGTACAAGTCAGTAGTCATCTAGCAGTTGTATACACATACCTGTGGAATATAAACCCGTGTGTGCCTGCCTCTAGATGAATGGGTTATGGCCCGTGTACACACACTGCACTCCCCATTGCCCTACTATAGCAAGCCTGCTGATGCCTTCACCTTGAAATACACCTTTGGGGAAATAGGAGCCCAGTAATCTCTGTGGTGCATCCTGTAACTGTGTAATGCTGTAGTGTGATGTACTAATTTGGTAGGAGTTCTAATCCCAAATGTGGCAAGTGTGTGTGTGTGTCTGTGTGTTTGTTTGTCTGTGTAGGGGGTCAATGCTTTTTAGGCCAGTCACATTCACTACAATTTCAAATGCCTTACTTTGGCAGGGCTGCTGATGTCATTCACTTTGAAATACACCTTTGGGGAAAGATTAACACAGTAATTTCTGTGCTGCATCCTATAACTGCATAATGCTGTAGTATGAGAAACTCGTTAAGTCGAAGATCTATTCCCAGACATGGTAAGTGTGGATGTTTGTCTGTGCAGGAAGCAGCACTTATGAGGCCATTCACAGTCACCTCCATTGCCTGCTTTGGCAAGCCTGCTGATGTCATTCAGTTTAAAATACACTTTTGGGGAAAGAGTCACTCAGGAAGCTCAGTGGTGCATCCTATAACCGTGTAATGCTGTAGTGTGATAAACCAGTTAGGTGGTAGTTCTATTCCCAGACATGGCAAGTGTGGATGTTTGTTTGTCTGTGTAAGGAGCAATGCATTCACACTCACTACAACCTTCATTGACAAGCCTGCTAATGTCATTCTCTTTGTAATGCACCTTTGGCGAAGGAGTAGCTATGTAATCTCTGGGGCATGTCCTCTAACTGTGTAATGCTGTAGTGTGATATGAAAATTAAATAGGAGTTCTGTTCTCAGACATGACAATTTTGAAACTCTGTGTGTGTGTAGGGATCAATTTTTTTTGGCCATTCACAGTCACTACACACATATAAAACTGGAGAACATTGATAACTGTGCAGTAACAGTGACCTGATCCAAGCCACCAGAGAGCACCCCCCTGCAATACCAGGTATAGCTCTCACAACACCTGCTGGTCACCAAACGAGGACCAAAACAATAAAGGTGGAGGAATGTCAATGCGAAGAAATATTCTGTTATCCCCATTGGTAAGGTACATGTACCTGTGAAGTACCACATAGGTGGCAGTACACTAAACACCTAAAGTGTGATAACTAACTTAGGGACACAGGTGGACAATGGTCTCATCTTTGATAACCACATTGCCACAACAGTCAGGAAACCCACCTATGTGGCACACCTCCCACTAAGGGCTTTACATCCAGGAAAAGGAGCCCATTGTCCTACTGTAGTCATCTCTCAGAACACCCAGTACAGACTACAATGGCCCATTATGTATGTACCTCACAAGAGATCTGTAACAAATAGAGAGGCTGCAGACATACCTCACGATATGACCACAGGCCTAAACCAGATGCCCTATGCTAACCTTGTTACTTGTATCTATGGTATGGATGTGAGCATGCAAGGGAATTGGGTGGCTGAATGGGATGCCAGCAGATAGTAGACACCTATAGTGGCAGCATGAGATCTGTAACAAATACTGGTGTCACCATAGCAGCCAGTACTAGACAAGGTGACAAAACACACTGCAAAAAATGTCCAGGGCCACATGTGTCCATAGGACACACACATGCATGTCAGTGAGTCTCACATACCCAAAACAGTCTCAGCCAGCAGGACAGTTGTAGACAAACACAAAGAAAGGCTGTGCTAAGGCCTCTGATTGATGGGTATGGAGATCAGCCCCCCCCAAACATACACAGACAGACTACAACAGGTCAGGCAGTGGGATGTTAGCTCTGAAGGGTAAGAAGTCGGAAACTGAAATGTAGGTATCAAACCTAAGACCTGTAGTACACTGATATGCCTCTAGTCAGCATGATAGGTTAGAATACAGAATGAAATGGAGTACCTGAAATACCAGTACAGTTAAATGAAATGTGTACAAGTGTCAGGTGTGCCTCCCCCAATCCTATGTAGAAATGTAGTAACAGTCAGGTGTGCCACCCAATCCCATGTAGAAATGTAGTAACAGTCAGGTGTGACCCTCCAATCCTACGTAGAAATGTAGTAGAAAATCATCCAGCTATACTCTGTCACATATTGTGTTCTCAGAGGCGATCTCTGCTTAACATACCATGCCATGTCAAACCCACAGCTGTTTGGACATGCTACACTTAGAGAATTCCAAACCCTCACAGCCACATGCTCCAGGGTTCAAAATTCTGTCGTCACAATGAAAAATACATGCAGGAGGGATGTGTTCCTAACCCAGAGGCTCCCCAGACTTTGGCATAGAATGCCCATACATGACAAGCAGAGTGTCTCTTTGCCCCTCTTCAAAAGGAACCTGGACAATTGGATGGGATTTAGGACATTTACCCTGGTGATCATGTCAGCTGCCCTGCTAGGCAGGGGTGCAGGGAAGTAAATATTTTGGGAAGTCATAGCCAGGGAACTATCATGTCTAGGCATGTATAGCCCCTAGGGCTGATAGCCTAGTATCAAATTATGACCCTATGAACATATGAACTACACTGTCCATTGCCCAACCTTGGCAAGGTTGCTGACGTCATTCACTTTGAAGTACACCTTTGGGGACAGAGTAGACCAGTAATCTCCGTGGTGTGTCCTATAACTGTGTAATGCTGTCATGTGATATACTAGTTAGGGAGGAGTTCTATTCCCAGATATGGCAAGTGTTTGTGTAGGAAGAAATGCTTGTGAGGCCATTCACAGTCACTAAAACCTCCATTGCCCTTCTTTGGCAAGCCTGCTGATGTCATTCACTTTGAAATACATCTTGGGGAAGGAGTAGTCCAGTAATCTCTGTGGTGTGTGCTATAACTGTGTAATTATGTAGTGCGATGTGCTAATTAGGTAGGAGTTCCAATCCCAGACATGGCAACTGTGTGTGTGTTTGTCATTTGTATCCTGTGTGGAGGTGGCTGTGAAGCTGGTTTTGCAATTTTCTTATATGGTGGGCCTATTATATGTCACAATGTCCACCTTACAAGGATAACAGATGTCAAACAGCAGAGAGGCTGGGGTAGACAATCCATACCCCTACATGTGACATCAAGGCCTGGCAAACACTTTAGGCAACCCTTGCATTATGCAGAGAACACTCTCAACCCATGTCTCATACACAAAAACACTTGGCTAGGCAATAACCACTATGTTGGTAGTTCCCTGCATATTGCCCACAGATAGTAACCATGGTGTGAATCCAGCAGACTACAGAGGGCATGGCACCCTGCCCCATCCCTACAATAGGCACATAATTGCATATAGTGCTCCTTCACTATGTTCCCCACTGGACACCTGCAACAAATGTAGTGCCAGCAAATGGAACCCACAAAGGACATACCATGCCTTATAGACATTCCCTGTATGGATAGATGCCACTGACACTAGGGAATACCTGTGTCATGCTGTCAATGTAGGTGCAGGGTCAACCTGGTGTCCATTGCCAGTTCGCACCACATGAGGCCAGGAATGGCACATCTGATGATAACAATCTGTCCACACAACATGCCCCAGACACCCCAGGTACACTTCCACATGTCAAAGAACATGCATGTGGGATGTGTGCATATCCCAGACACCGTCCATGTCATGGACTATAGAACACATACATGGCAAGCATTGCACAGCACTGGCCACCCACAACAGTAACCCAGATAACTGGATGGTGAATACAATACCCACTTGTGTGGGCCAATCCAGACACTACACACCTGAGCCACACTGCAGACCATTTTCATGTGGTCTGATACCAAGGTATACCCATTACCTAGCCTTATACAGCCTTCTGCACAGTCAACCACTACACACCTGTAAAGCAATGCAACCATGCATGTCAGTACTGGCAACCTGTGTGTGTGTGTGTGTGTGTGTGTGTGTGTGTGTGTGTGTGTGTGTGTGTGTGTGTGTGTGTGTGTGTGGAGTATAATGAATTGGACGCCATTCATACTCACTACACCTCCCATTGGCCTACTGAAGCATGCCTTCTGATGTCAGATACCTTGACATACCCTTTGCCCATATATCATCCTGATAACCCCTGTGGTGCATGTTATACCTGTGAATTACTGTATTGTGGAAAACTAGCTAGCTGGGAAGATTAATCCTGACCCTGCCAACTGTGATAACGTGTGTGAGTCCCTGAGAGAGTATGGCTGTGTCGACCTTGACATGTGGACAGACATGTGTACTACACCTACCTTATCCCTCCTTTACCACTTTTGCAGACATCACTCACCATCAAATATACCTTTGGACAACTCCCCAGCATGTAAGCTCTGTGGCACATGCAATAACTGCATATACATTTGATAGCAGTACATAGTCTGACAGGGGTTTGAAACCCTGTACTGGTAAGTGTGTGACACAACATGCTTAAGTTTTACTATCCCACCCCCTCCCTGTCTTACTTTGTCTCTGTCTGTCTCTCTCACTCCCTATCTGGTGGATGTGGAGAAGTACACCTGCTTTGCTTAGGCAGCAGCTTCTGTTTTGTAAGTAATGCTAGTGATCAGCTGATGGCCTCTGCACGAATTGCAGTCCCCCACTAGCTGATTGCATGTGGAACAGCTGTGGTAACATTCCCATAACCAATTGCATGGAAACACACTCATATAACTAGGAACATCATGGGGGTGTTGGCCCATTTCATTCCCTGTGAGCAGGACCTCATGTCAGTGTTTGATAAACAGCATTACAGATAGTAGTGGGACATACCTCTAACAACATACACTGTGGAGACAGGCCAACAAACAGGAGGGAGATGTTCCTGACATGACTACAGAATGTAAGTGTTGCTCTTCTGCATTTGGAGTAATGTTGGTTTAACAGGGTTTGTGTGGATATGGCTGGTCTACATGATTTAATATATGTCATGCCAGTATTATGTGTTTGAGGAAACTCCCACCTGTAGGGTTATCTGCAGACTGGCCAGTATTTGGAGTCTTATGTTTCTTGTGTTACTTACAAATCACCTATCTTAGAACTGCAGAAGCATAGCCTGAGGATTGCAGTCAGTACATAGTGACAACCATGAGAGTTACTGACGTCATATCCCTCATAGGACATATGTCACAAGAAACTGTGTTACAACAGTAAATGTATAAGGGTATCACAGCAACATGGCAATACTGGCCCAGTGTTTGTGGCTCCAGCCATAAGGCTGTCAACTTTTGTACATATGTCATGCAGTAAGAGGTGCATATGTTCTGTACACCATTATTTATTGACATCATACCTGATAACAAGCCAGTCAGATATCAGACTGCTAGACATGTTATGTATAGTAGGGGTTATTTCTGAGGACATATCCTGGGTATTCTGTGGTTGTCTGTACAGTAGTGGGGACTGTGTACTTATGGTGATTGTCAACTGTATGTGTATTGCAAATACGTACCTTGGCCTGTGTACAGACTGTGGTAGATGTCATTGTTCTTGTTCCTGTTCTATCTGATGTTACATGCTGCTCCAGTGTATGGTACCCTATTGGCTCACACATTTGTAGGGTTAAACACACAAGTATTCCATACCACAGACAGGCATTGGGCCACACTGTGTCATGACCCAGTATATGTAGCGTTAGTGTGTGAGTGGCACATATGAGGATGGTGTTGATCAGACAGTCCATATAGTGTAATATTAAGCTTGCGTACCATATGTGGCTATGTTCACATTGGTTGTGGGTATGCACTTTTACACAGGTGTCTGTTACTCTGTGCAGTGACATGCCTGTAGAGCCTGCTATATTTGCAGGTACATGTGTATTCCCCCACACAAAATGTAGGCCAGTGTTGTGGCAGTCTGCTTGTAGTTTGCACAGTGCTTTGGTACATGTCTAGCAGCTTAGTGTAATTACCCGGTGTGATGTTATGCCCAGATATTTGCAAGAAGTAATGCTGCTGGGCCACCATACCTGTTGTGTATTTCTGACAAAACAGTTGGATGCTGTACAGATGAATTTCACTAACTACTGGGTAGTATGGGCCATGTGACCTATGCGCCACCAGTTATTATGTGTCAGGACAGACAGGAGTGTGTGAATGCATAAACTGTGTGGACATATGTAGTCCAGTACTTATGTGATATACCCATGTACATGGCTCTTAACATCCGCATTGTCAAGCTTGGTCCACATGTCTCGCACTAAGGGGATCTGTGTGTACTTCTGGACTGACCAGAGAGTGCTAGACAGTCCACATATATCTGTTACATCTCTGCTGTAGTCCACAGGATCATTACTGTGCTATCAGTGGTACTGTACTATGATGTCCTTAGGATGTCTGTCAGTAACCAGTGGCATACATGTCAATAGCAGATGTGACCTCCCACACACAACATGTCTGTTAAGACATCCGCTGTTACAGTAGCAACAGTCTACATATATACCTGCAATACATACATGACATCCACTTGCACTAAAAGGTTGAGACTATTGGTGCTGAGGTAGGACCCCACTCCATGTTCTGGACATATGGCAAACATATATGTCTGTATATATATATATATATATATATATATATATATATATATATATACATATATATATATATACACATATATATATATATATATATATATATATATATATATATATATATATATATATACATACATATATATGTATAGCTATAGATATATATATATATATATATATATATATATATATATATATATATATATATACATATATCAGCATATACATATCTGCATACATATATGGATATATGTATATACATATACAAACACATACATATACATATACACATCTATATATGTCTACACATATACAGATATATAGATATATATGCACATATAGGTATATATATCTACATATATATCAATATAGATATATCTGTACATATATGATGTACCTACACACACACACACACACACACACACACACACACACACACACACACACACACACACACACACACACACATATATATATATATATATATATATATATATATATATATAAGGAGAGAGAGAGAGATCTATAAATGGCCATATATATGATGCACTATAGAGATGTGTATGACTATATATAGGTGAATATATATGTGTATGTACATGTAGACATGTATGTACATATAGACATATATCTACATATGTAAATATATATATCCATATCCTTGTCATGTGTAAACATTACTCTTGTGTATACTTTCCCAGATGTATCACACCGTATGTATCTGATATGTGTATATTTAGATATAACAACATATGTGATGCAACAGTAATATCACTAACATATGTACTATACAATTGTAGAAGTCACAGCAATTGTTCAATACTATTCAATATGTCTACTGACAGATGTATTGGAAAAACAACACTTGTCTTCACAGCTGCCATGGTGTAGTGGTTAACTGTTGTGACTATAGTGTACAGTGGCCTGGGTTCAAGACCTGCAATGGCTCTTTATTTTGTTGCTGGGCAGAACAAAGGCTGTTAAATACAGAGTTGTTAAGGCAGTTTTGAGCAGCTTTAAGTGCATTTGAATGGGTTTGCACGAGCTATAGCGGTGCTAAGCTGCGGTTAAATGTATGGGTGCTTACACCATGTAGGCTTTGCTTACCATTGCACAAATGTGTTTAGCTGTTATATTGCAGCAATGCTGACACCTGCAAAGTATGGCTCAGCCCTGGTAACTAGTGCTCACATCCCAGTCTGATAACATAGGAGGGTAATGACATCTGTAACAGGTGTATGTAATGCCATGTACATAACATGCTTCTATGTGCTGTCAGTACAATAGCAAGGGGTGTAAGTCTCCTGTCTGGGACACTTGAGTATATATGACCTGTACAACACTCTTATCCATGTGAATGTGTAACATACAAGGGTAGTATCCCAGGTTATGTGCAGTCACACTGCCATGTAGTGTATCATGACATTACTACTGTTGGCAGTGCTTTCTCAAGCAAGAGTAGATCGCTAATTCTAGTATTGGCAACAAACACCCCTGCATGCATAGATGGACTCTGAGTCCTCACTGTCGTGTTCCTGGTGTGTGAGCTGTGTCACATTATATATTTTCTACTGGATAATGATCTGACATGTGGAAATTAACTGTAGACTACTGTCTGTATAGCACATGTCAGTGAGGGCTGCCAACATGTAATAATGGCATAACTACCAGTGTCAGACGTCTGTCAACACATTCATCCTTCTGCATAGCTAGTTGGCAAGCTGATGTCTGTCAGTCCCTATACAAATGTGCAGATGTCAGGTATCCAGCATGGATAAGTACAGGCAACCCATGCTTGACTGACACTGACATGTCTATCCAGCTGTGTTAGATCTGGCACAGATAGGGCACAACACCCTGTATGCACCACATGCCACCAGTACCTCCACTACACTACACTACCACAGTCAACAGAACATGCTTGGGTACAGGTCTCCAACACAGACACTAACCATGCTTTGTAGTAAATGCATACATGTCAACTGGAGCACCTCACCGGCCATTTGCAGGAGGGACCCAGAGGATTGGCTGTTGCATGTCACTCTCACCCTGAGGGTCACCACAGTGGTGTCTGTAGGTAGATTGCCTGCTGGCACATGGCAGGTGGCATGATACCACTGTACACTTTCCATCTCTCCATGGACAATAGCCAGGTACACACCTATGACCACCTGCAGCGATGCACCCCCAGTAGTGACATATGTATACATGTGCATTACTGAGGATATCAGTGTCTGTGCATTAGTACACCTGTAGTTGGGAATAACCTGAGGCCTTTCACTCCCACTGCAACACCCATTGCCATAGTTAGATGTGGCTGCTGCTGTACCAGATATTACATGTACCTTGTTACACTCCTCTCCCTAAAGGCTACCTGAGCCTTGCAGTACAAGCACAACACTATTGAACAAATGGGTTGATAGGCATGGGATACCCACAATGTTCTGGCAAGTGTGTGTATGTGTGCATGTGTGTATATATGTAGGGTACAGCATTTCGAGGCCACATACTCTTATTACAATACGCATTGCCACACAGTATTAGGGATAGTGATAATGCTGCCCTTAGGAGAGACATGAGAGCGCATCACCCTACTATGGCTGTGGCATGTGCATTAGATGCATATCCCTGTAGTAGCACTTTTGGGATGGACAAGGGGTTGTATTGCAGTCCTGGTCAATGTATGATGGTCATCATGGGTTCCAGTGCATACACTATCCACAGCGGGTTGTGGGTGCTGAGTATACTGCCATTACACCATGGTACCCCGGTACATGTCCCATGTACCACTGTATGGTGACCACTGTCACCATCAACCATACAGGTAACTGATAACACTAACCAGCCCAGTTATGCATGTGCTGTGTGCAGCCTGCCTGTGACACACTGGACACACTGACAAGTTAGAACTTATAGGCCCAGGTCACTCAGATGTGTGTTTGCCTGTTATGTGTTTGTTAATATGCATATGATGGTATGTCACACAATGTATTGTCTATATACAACCATTACATCTCCCACTACCATACTGTACATACTGTACATGCCTGGAGATGTTCTGCATGTAACATGTAAACTGGAACACACCTCATCCTAAATGTTGTGTGGTGTGTGCAATTAAAGCCACACACACCAGGAGCACTGCATACCTAGGTAGTGGTCTCATCCCAGTGTTGCCAAGTAAGAGTGTGCGTGCATGTGGAGGGATCTACTTCACGTTGCTGAATATACATGTCCCAGGGGTCATCTGTCCATGTGGCACAGGCAGTAACTATTATACAGACCTGTGACATGTGTTCAACTGTACCCATGATAAGGAACAGCCATGGTGTCACCACAATGCCATACCCCTTGTGAGGTATGACAGCAGACCATCCTCCTGCTGACACATGTACACCTACAACACAAATGGATAACATTATGGAGACCACAATCACTCAGTGTTACACAGCAGTACATTGGTACACTGTAGTACAGTCACCGTGTGCATCAGAACCATATTAGCCTGTGCCTGCATCAATGTTATGGATGACAGGGATGTGACACAGGTATCATATGTGCAGGGTGTGTTGTTGGTTTGCCAGAGACCTAGGGTGGGCCATACATTTGACACCATGTGTAGGAGTGAGGGATGTAAGTTACTGATATGGGCGTGGTGATGTGGTGTGTGTAGGTGTGGGGTTGCCCTAGGTGTGTTTGCATAGTGTGTGGGTGTGCATGCACACAGTTCTGCCATGTAGCTGCCCTATACAGTTTTTTTTTGAACAGCTGCAGACCATACCTGGCAGGGTGTGTAGTTCACCGTCTCTGACCATGGACACATGGACTGTGCCTGCCAGGGGTTCCACGGGCACATCCAGGTACAGGCCTTGATAGGCTGCTCTCCCCAGATGATGAGATATGTTTGTTGGAACCAGGTCCCTCCTGGGACTGGCCAGGGCCATGTGCACATTACCTGCTGTGGTGTGGTGTGGGCAGTGCCCCCCCTGCAGTGCTGGGGCTGGTACTACCCCTATGGGAGTAGCTTGGTGTCCTTGCACATCCATGTTACCCACCAGATGTTGGTGTTGCTGGCCTACTTCCAAGCGGCCATCTCCCCACTCCCACCACATGCTCTAGCATGGACAATCCACTGTCGATGAGGCCCACCATCTCACCCAACCATCTATCCGTGACCTCTGTATAATCACGGAGGGCACCTGCAGGATCATGGATGTTGTCTCTCTCTCTCTCTCTCTCTCTCTCTCTCTAGCTCTATCTTGCTCTCTCTCCAGTAAATGGATTGAGCTGCTTTGAACAGATTGCAGCTTGGATTTTGTAGGTGATGCACATGATCAGGTGATGGCCTCTGCACCAGTCAGTGTCCTCCACTTGCTACCTGCATGCAACATGCTGTGTAGTACTTCCAATTACCACTGTCATAGCAACTCATTACTATAAAACCCTACATCATTTGGGCATGGTCCCTTTACCTTTCCTGTATGGTGGACATCATTCCCGTGTGTGGGCAGCAGTCTTACACACAGCAGGTAGCAATACCTCTTACAAGAGGACTTGCAGACTCAGGCCAGCTATATATTTGTATAAGGGTCCAGAACTACAGACAGAGTGTGAGTAGTGTTGTTATATGCATTGTATATCACCAGTGTTACAGGGTTTGTGTGTACATACTAGTTTAACATGGAATGCAGTCTACATAGCTCTCAACTGTGGGCCTATCCACTTGAAGGCCAGAGGTGTGCCTGTTATGTTTTGTCTGTCCACCACACAGGTCTTGTGTCAGATATATCACTGACAGTGTGTGTTGAGTGCTATCAGTACATGGCTACATCCATTTGTATTTCTGACTTCATATTCCTGACTAAGGGTATGTTGCAGACTATCCTGTAACACCAACAGCTTTCTCAGTGTATGACAACACTATTTGACATATGGGCCTTTGTTCCAGCCTCTGTTCTCCATCTACATACCAGGCTTTGTCCATATGACATGCAGTAAGGGGTTGTTATGTAGTGGCCTGTTATTATGTGGTGCTGCCATTCCTGCCATCATTCCAGTGGTGTTGTGGCCCCCACACATATTGTGGGGTAGGGTCCATATATACATGGGCGTCAGCTGCACAAAACACGTGGCCTTCTGCAGTCCAGAGGTCAGTGTATGTAACAGTCTTATATGTCCCTGTAAGTCAGTCTGTGGAGGGGGATATACACCATAAATAACCTTGGTTGTTAAAACATGTGAGGGATATCACTAGTAAGCTGCCTTAAGGTATATGGCTGTACATTACCATACATTTCACCTTGGGAACATTGCTGGCCTACTGCTTACTGCCATACAGACTGTTCTGTTTGTCAGTGTGATTGTGATGTTTTCAGTTATGCATTATGTAACAGATACATCCCATTGTGTCACTTTAAGTCTTTTCCCCCTAGGGATTGAGTGTAGTTAAAGGCTACTGGACTATACATCTGCATTACTTACTGTTGATCGATTATTATCCTGCGGCCCAGTCTGTCTTTACTGTTGTACTACTTGAAGGCCTTGGCCTGTACAGCATCATATGTTATGCATTCAGAATAATGTATTAAATGATCTGCTTGAGAGTTGCATTAATCTGTTTGCATGTATTTCAAAGTCTAAACAGCTATATGACATGGCATATACAACTGTAATAGTACACAAATAAAACTTTCTTGTGTATGCAAACCTGTGCGTGGTGTTATATCCTTTCACTTCTCTGTGGATATATGTTTCAGGTAACAATTGTCTTTTGTATAGGTGACTCATACACTGTCCATTTCATAATGTGGCAACTGTAGGAATATTGGCTGTTCAGTATGGTGTGCACCCTTTAAATATGTATCTTTCCATACATATCTCTGTGTGTGTATGTGTAGTTACATACATATATATATATATATGTATATATATATATATATATATATATATATATATATATATATATATATATATATATATATATATATATATATATATATATATATATATATATATATATATATATATATATATATATGTGTGTGTGTGTGTGTGTGTGTATATATGTATCTTTGGAATGTTTATTGCTTCCACATTGTACATTCCGTATGGTAGCCAGACTGTACTTTATGATATGTTATGGATACCATGCTGACAACATACAGGTGGGATGGATTACTGTTAACATCTTGTGCCCATGTTGTGTCGGGTCCTGGGTATGGGACTTGCAACAGTTGGTATTGTATTGCAGGGCAGATCTGTTTCATTGTGGGGGGGAGTGATATCAATACTTACAAGACGCATTTAGCTTGTGCCCCCTCACCGCCATTAACGCTTTGGTCATATATGTATTTGGTATGTTCTCTTTTATATCTATAGATATATATCTGTGTACATATATATATATATAATATATATATATATATATATATATATATATATATATATATATATATATATATATATATATGGGTCTCCTTCTAATGACCGAAACGATTCGCGAAACACGACAGTGAAATAACCGACACGAACGACCGACAACGCAGTTGACTGACACGCCAATCCCGACAGACGGAAGACCACAAGGGAATGTGTACGACCTGGTAAGTATGCGATAGTGAGGATTTAGGAGTAGGGAGCGGACAGGTAAGTGTGCAATACTCAGGGATGTAGGGTTAGGTGTGTGATAGGTGAGTGTGCAGTGTCGGAGCTTGGGGTTCGGGTGTAAGTGAGTTAGGGTTAGGGTGCAGGTAGGGAGAGTGTGCGGTAGTGTCGGAGCTTGGGGTTGAGTGTGTAAGTGAGTTAGGGTTAGGGTGCAGGTAGGAGAGTGCGGTAGTGTCGGAGCTTGGGGTTCGGTGTAAGTGAGTTAGGGTTAGAGTGGAGGTAGGGAGAGTGTGGGGAAGTGTAGGACCTTAGGGTTAGGGTTTAGGTTAGGGCTAGTGGATATGTGTTGTAGTGTACTGAGTTGTTTACGTGTAGTGTGTCGGTGTTATTGTGTTTGGTGTTTCACGTTGTCGGGTTTGTGCGTTGTCGGTTTTCTGGCGTCGGTGATTTCACTGTCGGCGAATCGGCGTTTCGGTCATTAGAAGTAGACCCATATATATATATATATAGTGAGGGCAATGTTTGTTAGCACTACCTGAATGTTGCCATGCATATTACCAGATTCCACATTAATATTATGTACATACATCTCACTCTGTTACTGCACACACTCTGGTCACAGCTTCACAACATGGGGGTGGAGATGAGACATACTTGGCTTATTACTCTCATATCATTTTGGGGAATTGCTAGAGTTACAGGTTTGTTCTTATAGATGTCTGACAATCAGTTGTATTTCATTATTTTTATTTTATTTTATTTATTTTATTTTACATTTGTTTACTGGGAAAGTCTGACTGGACAAGGTCCATTTACAGTGGAGGCCCCGGGTGAAAAGCTCAACATCAAACCATATGTACAGTTTAAATGTACAATCAAAAAAAAGACATATCATACAATGATTTGTTCCAAACAAGCTTAATTTACACAGTGGACTCTGTATGACAGTATTTGGGAGAAAAGACTCACATTAACTGATTCAATCAAAGGAGACATCACACAAGACATAATAATTTACACATAGTAGGCCCTGTATGGGACTATTTGACTACTGTATACTAGAGATAGTAAGCAATGAAGGTAGCAAGAATTGGAGGAGAGCATGAACGCATTTATGTGATGCAGGGACAGATCCAGGATTGCAAGAGGTTTAGGGCTGGAGTTTTGTGGGGATTCTTTAGTATGTTGAAGGTGAGCACTAGTTGGTGGTAACCAATTAGATGATGGAATTCTAACCACTGTAGCTCATTTAGGGCAAGACAGTGATGGCTTCTAAAAGTGGAGTTATTGGTGAATTTTGCAGTTTTATTGTAACATGATTCTAGTCTGTTTAGGTCTGTTTTCATGATGTGGGTTAGGATTGGAGATGCATACATTAGGGTAGACAAAAGGTGGGTTTGGGCTAGGGTAATTTGTGCTTGGTCTGATAGGAACTGTTTGTGTTTGTATAGAGTTCCTAATTTTTTATGTACCTTCTTAATGGTTTGAAAGATATGGACATCAGAGTTAAGATCCTTATCTATTTCAACACCGAGGAGCTTAGTATGAGGGACGGAGAGATTGTGGTTCCATTTTTGGAGGTGATAGTAAAGGAGAGAGGTGTGGTTCTGGATTTGTTGGGGGTGAAAAGCAGCAGTTTGGTCTTGTTGGGGTTTAGAATCAATTGGATATCAGTAATCCATTTTTCTATGGAGCAAAAGGATTATTGGATAAGTTTTTGAAGGGTGGTAATGGATGGGGCTGAGCAGATTAGGGTTGAGTCATCTATGTATTGTATAAGTGATGCATGCAGGGTGGAGGTATGTAGTTTGTGGATGAAAATGGAGAATAGTAGAGGACCCAGTATTGAGCCTTGTGGGACGCCTATAGTAGTCGGTAGTAGTTGTGATAGTACACCTTCCCATTTAACTGATTGTTTTCTATCACAGAGATAGTTTTTGAACCAGGAAGTAGTGGAGGGGTCAAAGGACATGGTGGATAGAGTGTCTAAAAGTAGGTTATGTGAGACCATGTTGAACACTTTAGATAGATCTAAGAATATGGCTGATACAAAGTTGTTGTCATTTCTGAGTTGGTTAACTTGGTTGGTAAAGGAGAGAAGAGCAGTAGTTGTACTACAGTTTGGAGAGGAGATTATCTGAGGTTAAGAAGTGCATCACTTGTGTGTGAATACATTTCTCTAGGAGCTTGGAAAGGGGGGATAGGATAGCAATGGGGAGGTAGTTTGATAGCTCATAGGAGTTGCTGCCTTTGTGTAGGGGAATAATATATGACACTTTCCATAGTTTGGGGATGTAGGTTTCTTTTATGGAGCAGTTTAAAAGAATTGAGACAGGGTAAGCTAGGGACTCTGAAGCTAATTTAAGGAAGTTAGTGGGTAAACCATCTGCTGCGAGAGTGGTGGGTTTTAGTTTTGAGAGTAATTTTTTAACTGTGGAGGTTGGTACAGTTGAGAGTGTGAAGGAGGGTATATTATTGTGGTCTGTAGCTGGGGTGAATATAGAGTTATTGATAGATAGCTGGGTAGATAATGAGAGAATAGATTCTGTGAAGTGATGTTTAAATTGAGAAGCTATGCTGTCATTTTTAGTATTGGTGTTGGAAGCTGGGGTAGTAAATTTACCTGGTTTCAAAAGGGAATTGATGGCTTGCCAGAACTTTTGGGGTTTTTTGGAATGTTTGATCTGATATTGTTAATCCTCATTCATTCCTTACGTGTGGGTATCGGTTCCGACCTCGGAACTGAGCCGGCCATCTTCCAAGCTCGCGTCAGCTACAAGCTCTCGAGCTAAAAACTCTTACCCAGAATTCAACTCTCCCTGTTACCTCAGATTTCGTTTTCCGCATCACCATTCGGTTATGTCTAGCTACTCCTCTTGAGCTAAGTACAATATTTTTCTTGATACTAAATTCTAAAACAGCCTTTTCTCATAGAAAAGTTATTAGATAGTTTTCTCTTACCTTATCGCATTTAGCGACTATCCTTTCTTGAATCTTTTCTATTCCTTTCCTCCTCTTTACTGTGAGGTAATTTCTTTTTTACCATCGTTGGTAAACCCCTTTCCTTCTTGCCTTCGGGTAATTCTTGTACCATTGCTGGTATTTTTTTTGGGTTTCCTTCTTTCTTTCTAACATGGCAGATAAAAAAGGTAGTCCAGGATTTAAAAGATGTTTAGATTGTGGCCATAAATTACTTACTTCAGATGCCCATTCCCTGTGTGTCTATTGCTTGGGTGTGCCTCATTTAACAGTTGACCCACCCTGTGGGATTTGTAAGAATTTCTCTTACAGGACATTGATTGAGAGAAAAAATAAATTAATACTGAAGGGGCTACTTAAATCTCCTATTTCACAGGCTATTTCTGGGTCAGAGGCTTCAACCCCTCCAAGATCCCATAAGAAAAAGTGTGATGAACATATTAAGGCCAAGTCTCTTCCTTCATCCCCTGCTGGGGACCCCCAGAAACAGAGACCCAAGAAAGCTAAGCTTTCCAGTTCAGATTCGACTTCTTCGGCTCCAGCACTTTTGGTACCTAGACCTCCGGCACCAAGGCCATTGGAGCCATCTGTGACTTTGGCACCAACTAGCGTGTCCTTTGCTGTATCGGTACCGAGGGGCTCCTTGGTTCAGACCTCTTTACCGGCACCGACTGTCCAGCTGATGCAGACTGTCATGACATTGATGGTTTATTCGACATCCATTGCCTGTTCGGCTTCAACAACTTACCTGACACTGAATACCATCTCAGCACTGACCATTCAGTTACCAGCACCGATTTTTTTGTTTACAGCTTTAGTGCCAACAACCACTTCGGTATCAACCTTATCGTCGGTGCAGACCATGACTTCGGCACCAATGATTTCCTCAGTACAGAAACCTGTAGTTCAGTCCTTTACAGCCCCATTGTTTTCAGTGCAGACATCCGAGGTGGGCACCGAGCTTTCTCCGTCTCTAGATAGACCTGACTCCCCCTCAGCCATGTCCGTGAAATCCACTAGAAGCCACTCTGAACATGACATCTTGCGTCTTGTGGATCAAGTGGTTTTGGTCAGAGATATCCCGCCCCAGAGAACTTATCCTTCCTCGGGAGGTGATCACCCTTTACCAAAGACCCCTACTTATTCTCCTCCTTCATTGTCTTTGAAGCTCCTTGACATAGCACAGTCTTCCACTCTATGGTTCCCTGTATGGACCTCACTAAGGAGCCGCAGTTTCCTTTGTGGCAGGAGAGTTTTGCTACAACCCAGGATGTCAGCTGTGGCATACATAATTTGGTGTTTCACAGCCATCCAGGGACTCCGATTTGGCAGGCTGAGCCACTTTAGAGAGGGGTGACCCCTGCCCTAGGCACTCAACCCTCTTCAGGTGCTCCAGCCTTCCAGCTAATGGAGAAGGCTCTGGTGTTGGTTGGCAATCCTGTGCTATCACTCTCCCCACCCTCCTCTGGACAGCAATGTGCACAAGTCACTCCTGGTGGACACCGGGCGCAAGGGCCTCAGGATATACTCCCACAATAGACCCCTTGTGTGCTGTCTTCCTCAGCTTCTCCCTCTGAGGAAGTTCATCAAAAGATATCATGCAAGAGGAAGCACATGGTCTACATGAGGAATCTCTTACTGAAGACACAGACTTTGATGACAGGGAAGGGTCCCCTCGCTCACCCTCTGAGGTATCCTTTGGTGATATTCTTGAAATTCTTAAACAGAGTGGTGACTGGCAGCCCTTGAACCTGACCTCTGAAGAGTCTGTGTACTTGCAGGCCTTTCGCGCCCGGCCCCCTACCTCCTGGGTTACTCCACCTGGTGACGAACTTGTCCGGCTCATCGTGCAGCATGCATGGAAGGCTCCTGACACCATTGAGGCCATTCCCCGGAGGCCAGATAATATTTTGCCCCCTTCTGCTACTTATTCCCATTTGTCCAAAGGTCTTCCTGTAGATGCTTTGTTGGTGGTGGCCGTAACCAAAAAGGACCTGGCGGAAGAAGAAAGCCAAACTGTCCATCTGCCCAACAAAGAGTCCCAGGCTCTGGACAGAATAGGGAAGCATACTTTTGCATCAGCGACCTTTGCAATCAGGTCCCTGAACTATATGACACACTTTACCAGGCTTCAAAGAGATTTCATTTCTGAGCTCTCTGAAACTTTGGCTGGTGCTGTGTCTGATGAGGTCCATGACAAAGTGGCCTCTCAGCTAGCCACCACTGAATCACTACTTAACTCTTCCATGCGCCTGATATCTCACGCATCAGAAGGAGCAGCTAGAGTGGCGAGTTCAGGCATTGTTCTGAAATGACATGCCTGGATGCACTTGTGCAATTTCACGGAACCCTTCAAAGCTTCCTTTCTCAATGCTCCCATTGAAGCCTCTTTATTGTTTGGACCCAAGGTTAAAAGCACACTGGCCAGATATGAACAGGACGGTAAGACCCTTTCTGCCGTGGGTGTCCGTTATTCTTCCACTCAATGGGCTTTCTCCAGAAACCAGAAGAGTAGGAAGATATGGTACAAAAAGTCTCTGAATCCTTTCCATGACACACAGGCCAAGTTCTCCCCTAGAGGCAGAGGGAGAAACTTACAGGGAAGACACCCCTTTCGGGGCAGAGGGGGTCTGTGTAACCAGTGTTCCAGGGACTCCTTCCCTGGCCAATCCTGCCAGTGGACCTGAACAGCGGCCCAACTGCTTTACTCTGGAAGTGGTTGGGGGTCGTTTCTCTTTGTACCCTTCTGCCTGGCTAACCATCACCACTGATTCTTGGGTACAAAGGATAATAACCAGAGGTTATCATATTCCCTTCGACCTTTGTCCTGCTCCCCCTACAAACTTACCCGACATTCCACCCAGTGAAATGGACGAAGCAGCATTAAAGATTTCAAAACTGCTAAGAAAAAGAGTCATCCAAATAGTCCCTCCAGACCAGATAGGATCCGGATTCTACTCAAGACTATTTCTGGTGCCAAAGAAAACCGGGGACTGGAGACCAATTTTGGATCTCAGTGTATTGAAAAGTTTGTAAGAGTAGAAAAATTCCAGATGGTCACAATACAGTCTATCCTTCCACTTTTGGAAAATGATGATTGGATGTGCTCAACAGATCTTCAAGATGCGTACTACCACATAAAAGTGGACAGACCATCAAGAAGATTCCTTCACTTCCGTGCGAAAGCTAGTCACTACCAGTTCAGAGTACTGCCCTTCGGACTCTCTATAACCCCCAGAGTGTTCACAAAGTGCATGGTAGTCGTCACAGCTCACTTGCGATTACAACGATTCCAGGTGTTTCCATACCTAGACAACTGGCTCATCTCCACCCCCACCAGACATCTATTGGAAGAAGCCCTGGCATACTCTCTCCTCTCTGCAGAAAGGCTAGGCATAACCATAAACTGGCAAATATCCAATCTCACCCCATCTCAGTCTACAGAATTCATGGGGGTCATCTTGAATACAAAGAATTGCAGAACATCCATCCCAGAGCACAGAATTCTAAGGATAAAGCAACAACTGATCCCAATCCTTTCTAGAGATTAATCCACAGCTCACTCTGTTCTATAGTTGTTGGGTTCCATGGCAACCTCCATCACCATTGTCCCCCTGGCCAGGTTTCACATGAGGCTTCTACAATGGCTACTGCTCACCCAATGGTATCCTTTTCAGTACCCTCTTTCAGCCAAGATTCGGGTAACTCACAGGTGCAAACAAGATTTAAATTGGTGGATGGCCCACAAACTGTCACAATGGTCTCGCCTCTTCTTCCCCCAACAGCCCAAGGCTACAGTGACCACAGACACCTCCCTGATGGGGTGTGGGGTGCTATGTCAGGAAAAGACAGTCCAAGGTACTTGGTCCAAAATTGAGGCCCATCTGCATATAAATGTTCTAGAGCTGAAGGCAGTGCTTCTGGCATTGCAAGCATTCCATCCCCTGCTGCTGTCTGGGACTATTGCAATACAATCAGACAACATGGCGGTGGTCTGGTACATCAACAAACAGGGTGGAACCAAATCTTACCCACTCTGTTGAGATGCCATGAGGATATGGCATTGGCGATGCCTACCAACCATTTTCTTCTAGCAGCGCACATTCCCGGGAGTTCCAGTGTGATAGCAGACAGACTCAGCAGGTGTATACTACAACCTCATGAATGGTCCTTGAATCCCTTGATAGCAGTGGAGATTTTCAACTGCTGGGGTCTTCCTTGCTGTGACCTCTTTGCTTTCCCGACCAACTACAAATGCAGCAACTATTTTGCCCTGATTTCCCCTCCGGGACAATCACCCAGGGATGCTCTAGTCCACGATTGGCCCTTGGGTCTACTTTATGCATTTCCACCTCTCCCCCTCATTCCCCAGTTTCTGAAGAAAGCCCATTAAAGAGCAATGTAATCCTAATAGCAGCATATTGGCCTTGTCAGATTTGGTTCCCCTTCCTTTGGCCCCACTGCTAGATCAACCGTGGATTCTCCATCCAACCCCAGGGTTGATCTCCCATCCGCAGAATCTGGTTCACCCCAACTTGAACAGCCAGAAGCTCACAGCTTGGCTCCTCCAATTCCCTTGATTGCCAGGTAGAATGATCTTTCTTTGCCAGTACGTGACATTCTTATTGCATCTCATAAGTCTTCCACCAGAATTACATATCTCAGCTAGTGGAAAAGATTTACTTTTTGGCTGAAAGAAAAACAGGTAGATCATTTTTTTTAGCACCAGCGTTGATAGTACTGGAGTATCTAGCCACTCTATTTCAATCCGGACTATCTGCCTTTACCATTAGAGTTCATTTGGCTGCAATATGTAATTTCCATGATGGTGTCCAAGAATCCTGTCTTATATCGCACAAATTATCCAAGACTTTCATAAAAGGCGTGAATCATCTAAAGCCCCCTTTAAGAGAACCTATTCTATCATGGGACCTGTCACTAGTCCTACAAGCTTTGACAATGCCACCTTTCAAACCAGCTTCTTCTTGCGACATCAAATATTTCTCATGGAAAACCTTGTTTTTGGTTGCCATTACATCTGCCAGACGTATCTCTAGGCTTCAAGCCTTATGCATCAAGAGTCCATATTTGATTTTTCATAGAGATAGAGTGTCATTGAGAACTAATCCTTCCTTTCTGCCAAAAGTGATCTCTGAAATGTCCATTAATCAAACCACTGAATTGCCAGTTTTCTTCCCCAATCATTCAAACAAAGGAGAGTATTGCCTACATACACTAGATATTCACAGGCAACTTCACTTCTACCTGAACAGGATTAAGGCTTCTCATAAATCAGACCAGTTATTTTTGTCCTATTCTGCACCTAGATTAGGATGTGCTGTTGCTAAGGTCACATTGGCTAAATGGTTGAAAGACTGTGTGATCTTCATTTATAGACAACGTAATATTCCATTACCTACTACCATAAAGGCTCATTCTACAAGGTCGGTGGCAACTTCTGCTGCCTTCCATGCCAGAGCTTCTTTACATGACATTTGTGCAGCTGCAACTTGGGCTACCCCTCATACCTTCATCAATCATTACAAATTGGATTTGGCTTCCAGGGGAAGAGCATCTTTTGGTTCTATGGTGCTCAGGAATGTCCTTCATGACAGCCTCCCAGGAATAAAGGTAGCTGGGGGCTCTGTCCCACACGTAAGGAATGAAGGAGGATTAACAATATCAGATAAAGAAGCTATGTCTTACCATAACGTTCCATCTGTATTTTGGATCCTTGTGCAGTCATTACAAACCACCCTCCTTCCCCCTTCTGTGGCTTCTAGTGGATCTCACCATCCGGTTCTATAAGGTCATTTGACCAGAGGTAGCCTCTACCTTCTTTTGACTTGCAAACTCAATCTAAGGTAACAGAGAGAGGGGAATTCTGGGTAAGAGTTTTTAGCTCAATAGTTTGTAGCTGATGCGAGCTTGGAAGATGGGCAGGTCGGTTCTGAGGTCAGAACCAATACCCACACATAATGACTGAACGAGGAGCAACAATACAGACGGAACGTTATGGTAAGACATAACTTCTTTTTTTGGATACCTAGGAAATAGTTTTGTTTATCCAGTTTTGTTTGTTTTTTGATTTCACAGTTGTTGATATTTTTGTTTAACTTGGTTAGTGTTATTCTTTTTCCAGATCTTCCAGACATTGTTTCTGGCTTTTAGTAAGGATTTTGTGGTCATATTTAGCCAGGGGGCATTGTTAACCTTTATTCTACATTTCCTGATGGAAGCCACTGTATTTAGAACATACATAAAAGTATTATAGAAAAACTCAACTGCCTGGTCTAATGCTAGAGTTTGTAGTGGGTTCCAGTTACATTGTTCTAACATGCTGTTAAGAATCTGTGGATTCACCTTGTGTTTATTTCTAGTTTCCTTATACAGTATGGGTTTGGGTATGTTCACCTGTTTATGAAGGAGGAATGTGGGGCAGTGGTCACCCAGTTCAGCAGGTAGCCAGCCTACATGATAACTTTCTTTGGGGAAATTAACTAAAGGCCAATCAAGAATGGAATGTTTTTTGGATTTTCTGTCAACTCTGGTGGGTTCTTGGATTAGTTGTGAGAATTCGAGTAAGTTAATATGGTTTGAGGGATTGTTGGAGTTGCAGGCTAGCCAGTCTAGGTTTAGGTCACCTAGCAGGATAGTTTCTTGGGGCAGGTTGATTGTGGTCCATTCTAACATTTCCTCTATGATAGGTGTGTTATTACCTGTAGGAATATAACTGCAGAGGATGTTGATTCTCTTATTGTTTTTGAGGGACATAACAGAGCTTAATGTATCTGCACTTTGAAATGTAGGAAGTGTGGTTTTCAGAGGCTGGAGGTTAAGTGTGTTTTTGAATAAAATTCCAACACCACCTCCCTTTTTGGTATTTCTGTCTTGCCTTAGGATGCTATAACCTGGTTGGAGAATCTCTTCATTTTTGGCGGTGGGCTTTAGCCAAGTCTCAGTAATGGTTAGTATATCAGGTGAGTAGTGGGTTACGAATGCATGCAGGTCATGTAATTTATTGGATATACTTCTTGTGTTTAGTTTAATAATAAGTAGATCTGATTTGTGTTTATCTGAGAGAGTTTTGTTGCATGGACCTGGGTTGGGGTGTATGTCTCCTGAGATTAGTAGCCACTTTTTAAGGAATAGTTTAAGTTTTATAGCTTGAGCTAGGTGTGTACTTACTCTAGATGCTGTTTGTCTGTTGAGAGGTAGCATGGTGTGTGGTTTGCGTATATAAAATAATGAGGTATTATTAAATAGTGTGGAGCAGATTACAATGTTTGTGTGTATGTGTATATGTGTGTGTAGGTATGTGTTACGTGGAAGGTACTGTTTAGTGGTATGTTAGTGTGTAAGGATGTGGTGTAGGTTAGAGTAGTGAGAGTTAATAGTAGTAGTGATAGTATGCCTTACATGATAGTCTGTCTTGTAGGTGTGGTGAGGGTTGTAAGTAGGAGTTTGTGGTATAGAAGTGGGAGTGGACCTGATACCTGAGGGATGGTTATAGGCTGTTTTTTGGGGGGGGCATGACTATGTGGGCTATAAGTGTAGAGGTACTGGGGGTGGGTGGGAATTGGGGGCAGGGTAGGGAAGCTGAGTGAGCACAGAGGGTGAACTGAGCGGGTAGAGCCAAGGAAGGAAGATTCCAAGTCAAGAAGAAAAACAATCAGTGGAGTAGAAAGGTAGGATTGAAGAAGAATGTGCAGGAGGGGGGAAAGGCAGTTGTAGTGGTGGGTGGTAGGGAGAAGGATAAGGAGATATAGGGAGGTAAAGGACTATAGACACCGGGCTATAGCAGAATAGTCAAGATGGTAGAAATAAGTACAGCTAAAGGGAACATTAGAATTGTGTTCAGGCTGCCATCTAGTGGACAAATCTATGTTTGCAGCACTGACCACAGTGAGCATTCCCGAGTCAAGGGAGAAAAACAGAGGTAGGAAATGTTTCGCTTAAAAGCTTAGGATAAGTGATAAGAGGGGGAGTAGTATTAGGAGGGTTTGGCTGCTGGCTGTCCTGATGGGGTGTGTGCACAAACCACCTAGTAGGGATAAGGCACAATTAGATATTCAGAAATAGTGAGGCAAGCAAGTTTCAAACACAAGTAATTTCCGGAGTCCCTTTTTGAGGAGATAAAAAGAAATCATGGAGTAGTTTGGTTCTTTCCTAGGGATGAGGTATGGAGTTCTTTTAGGGAGAGGCTTATTCTCTTTGATGACCAGAAGGACCCGGATAGGAGGTAGATGTAGCACAAAGGCTGGAGAAATGCTATGGAAACTATAGAGAGGGAGAATAAAATAAAGGGGTGAAATTGCAATTTATAAACGACCAAACAGTGATGCATTAACAGCAAGGCATGTTTACAAGTTATAGAGGCACCAGGCTGAAATCAAGCAGTACATAACAGGCAGTAAATACCAATTCAGACAAGTTTAAATATAGCTAAAGGACTGTTAGGCATGCTAACACGCTAGTACAGACTAACATTCCATTATCAGATGCAGAGCTAGCCCAAGCTTAACAATAAGATTTTAAAATAGCGACCGCAACACATAAATGCTTTTCCAGGAATATCAGTGTTTAACATTACTAATCAAGGTGCTGTAATGCGTTTCAAGAGTAAAACAGGCGCATAAAACAGTTACTGATTCATTTACATGTACAAATGCTCACTACTGTTAAACATTAAGAAAATGGAGTTCAGCAGCTGTACTTGAGCTGTAATGCATTGCAAATAGCAGACAGATGCATATACCAGTTACTGTTCTCAATTACTAGTACCTACACTCGCTACTCACAAGAAATTTCTTATAAACCATAGTAGTCTAATAGCATTCAATAAATGACATGGTTCTTAGCGTTTGTGTAGTCAGATCGTGGGTAGACATGCTTACTATATGCGAGCAGACACAGAACTGGCATTTATGTTTCAAAAGATAGTCTAAAGTGTTCAAAAAACAGTACAAACTTACAGAGGCAACATGAGCTTACATGAACAATAATAAAATGTACGAAAAACCAACTGTAACAACAGAAGTAAAAACACAAACCTACTAGGAGGTGAAAACACTGGGGCAGGGGACACACAGCAGCCGAGAGTAGAACAGGGTGTTTAAAGATTGCGCCCTGGGAGTATGGGAGCTTATGATACATCTGGGTCGGGTATTACATGAGAGGGAGAGGAGTGATGATGAGGTGAGTGCAGGTAATGACCAGATAGATCAGTACCATCCTCGAGGTGCAAAGAGATGGGTATCAGCTTCTATTAATGTTAGGGAGCTTAACCAGGACCAGCAGTGGAGGAGGGGGGGGTCAGTGGTAGAAAGAAAGGGATTGTGGAGGAGGAGAAGAGCTTCTAGGGGTACAAAGAGGAGAGAAAAGTGAGGAATAGTGCAGATGACAAAGTGAGAGATAAACGGTATAGACAGAGACTGAGAGCCAAAGAAGGAAGATTCCAAGTCAAGAAGAAAAACAATCAATGGAGTAGAAAGGTAGGATTGTAGAAGAAAGTATGCATGAGGGGGAAAGGGAGTTGTAGTGGTGGTTGATAGGGAGAAGGATAAGAAGATATAAGGAGGTAAAGGACTATAGACACCAGGCTATAGCAGAATAGTCAAGGTGGTACAAATAAGTACAGCTAAAGGGAATATTAGAATTGTGTACATGCTACCATCTAGTGGAGAAACTATGTTTGCAGCACTGACCACAGTGAGCATTCCCAAGTCAGGGGTGAAAAACAGAGGGAGAGATGTTTGGCTTAAAAGCTTAGGATAAGGGGTAAGTGGGGGGCAGTATTAGGAGGGTTTGGCTGCTGGCTGTCCTGATGGGGTGCGTGCACTAACCACCTAGTAAGGACAAGGCACAATTAGATATTCAGAAATAATAAGGCAAGCAAGTTTCAAACACACGTACTTTCTGGAGTCCCTTTTTGAGGAGATAAAAAGAAATCAGGGAGTTCTTTTGTTCTTTCCTGGGGATGAGGTATTTTTTGCCAAAATGTCTGGGATCATCCCACTGATTTGTCAGGGTGACAGGGTGACAGGCAGCAGATACGGACCAATTAACTGGACATTCTGGACATCCCTGTACAGTTGTGGGGTATGTTTCTGCATACAGCTTACTACCACTCCCAGGATTTGAACCACGGCTGTGTGTGCTAAAAATACAACAGTTCACATCTCAGTTGAGTGTGCTATTTGGATTATGTTGTCTATCTTTTCACTGTTTTCTGTCAAAGTCTCTCTCAGTTGTACAATATGACCTCTTGTGATTGCAACAGTCATATACAGACATTCCTACACATTTTATTTATGTAGCACAGTGTGGGTAACAGTGCTTAATACAACAGTACTATTAAGAGATTGCAACTCTATGTTACCATACGATAACAGAGTAAACACATGCAGTCCAGCAGTTAGACCTTTATTGTCAGGCTGTTATCCTTTTATTTACATACAACCTATATGAGACTCTTGCTGCCATATTCTCTGGTGTATGCAGTACATACCATAAACAATACAGGTTTTATACAGGCAATTAACTTACTACTACTTTTAGATTTATTTCCCATGACGGTACATGCAAGAGTATTACTAACATGCCTCACGGCGCAGCCACTGTAATCTACAGGCATGGGCTTCCTGGTTCACAGCCTGGTCATCTGCCAATGTCAAAGACATAACAGGAATATTTAGCCATACCTATCCATAATATACATGAGCTGGCAATTATTAAACAGGTAGTTGACTGATACAGCTGGGATATCCCCCACCCTCCTAGCCTCTTGGATCCACTGATCCAAGAGATCCCTCTTTCTCCCCTTCAGATTGGCATAGTGATGCCTGACCTGCTCACCAGTTCGAGGTATGCCAGTGGCACTGGAGAGGTCATGGGCAAGAGGGTCCCAGGCTTCCGCTTTATATTGAGAACCCTGGTACTTGCCTTGCAGCAGTCTCTGGTCATGGTCTTTAACAAGGAATCCTGCCATGACTTTGGACTCCTGGATGACCCAGAGCTGCACCCAAAAATGCACTCCCTCTCAAATACCAGTCATAGTGCCTACAGGAGGAAGCTGCAACCAGTTATGAGATGTATTCTCACCTTTTGGGTTTAATTAGGGCCGATTTCCCACACTTTGCCATGATTGGATGGTTTTGAAAATGCTAAGCTATGGGCCAACCTGCTTACCTAAGGTTGGCATTGCTTAAAGGGGTATACCAATGGGTAAACTGATTTAGCTGGCCTACATATTTCTTACACCTAGTAAGCTGGCCTGTGCAATGCTTAGTATTGCTTAATTTTTAATTTGCATACTATTTGCTGTTTGGCATTGATTTATTATTCATTACATGTTATATATGTGTTTGGTATCCATGATCCATGTGTACATATACTGTATGGGGGTCCTTGTGTTTATTAGGGGATTTCAACACTTTATCATTATGACACCTCAAATCTGGATGTAATGCAGTACTCCAGTTCACATATTTATGTTATGTAGTAGGTTATACAACATAAAACTGTATATAGAGTCCTTTCACATGTTAAGTTTGATTTTCCTATAGTGAGGATCTGTTTGGTGATACCTCAGTCTTATGTGCTGCTGTGACAGCTTTGTGGTTAACTACTGTGACTATAGTGTACGAGGTCCTGGGTTCAAGACCAGCAAGGGCTGTTTATTTTGTTTCTGGCCAGAACAGTGGCTGTTGCATACAAAGAGATTAAGGCACTTTTAAGCAATTGTAAGTGGGTTTGCACAGGTTTGCAGGAAGGTAAGCAATGCTAACCTCCAGTTAAATATGCTTAAAGAGAGTTAGCTTCAATATTGCTTAACGTGTATGCGCATTGCTTACTCCCATGCAAATGGGCTTAACTCAATTAATACTGCTTAAATATGCTTACTCCCACTTGCTACTGCTTAATAGTGCTTACTCCCACTTACCCCCACACTAATTTAGACAGAAATGTAAAATGGTTCTTGGGAAGGTGGTGGATGTGGACACTCTATGGATTTATCATTCAATACACATTGTACCTCTGATTTGTATCCCAAATTCATGCGTACATATACTATATGGAGCACTTGTGTTTATCTGTGGATTTTACAACATTATGACAATGACACCTCACATCTGCATTTAATACAGTACTCCAGTTCACAAATATATGTTATTTAGTAGGTTATACAACAAAAAATATTGTTCATAAAGTGATTTGACATGGAAAATGGAATGAGACTTGAACCGGGAATGATTGCTCACAAGGCGAATGCTCTACCCATTACACTATTGCAGTACTGCTCCGTTCACGTATATCTTGATATTTTTCCTCTTATGCTATTTAAGCTGCCATATACGTAGAAAAGCAATGGGCAAACCTGCACACCCACGGTTAAATTTTATCTGTTTGATAAAAAAAATTAGCTTGTTTATATTTTATATTTTAACTATTACTCTTATAAACTTGGGGGGGGGGTGTTGCTAGGGGTATGCAAACACCTATGAGTGGTCTTGTTCATTCTTACTGCTAAACTGCTATTCCTGATTGCAGGGGCGTGTATATTCTGAGAGCTCTACTCTCAGACATGTCTCCTGCACTCGTACATGCTCCATGTCTGTTTAGGAGCTCAGGCAGCGTGCCTTCATTAATATGCATGGTGCACTGCCATGCTACTCCTAAATGGCAGCTTCTGTGCAGGACAAGAATAGTGAATTCAGGGGAATATTTATTATCTTTGGATTCAAAACATAAGGGAGGGGCATTATCAAGGAGTATTTGAGAACAAAAGAAATTATTCCAAGGGTGAGGCACAGGTAGCAGATGTTAGCTAAATGAAGGGATTTTACTAGTGTGACCATTTTAAGAAGTAGTTTAGTGTTGCTAATGTAGAATTACATTTTTGGTTACATTCTGTGTAACTGTTTTAGCTGATGACAGTATAATAATTGGTGAGGGTGTAATTCATTAAAGTTTGTTTCATTCCAGTACATTTTTCTACTCATTACAATGTATTCACATTTACTCCAAGATGAACCAGAAAACATTCAATCTGAATCAGCATTCTACCCTGGTTAATGATCCAATAAATAAATAAAAGTAAATAATGTAAAGTAAATAAACACATAAAGTAAAAGAAAAAAAATATTTTCAAAAGCAGCCTTCCATGAGTAGAAAAAAGCTATGCTGGTAGTTGGCCTGAGGCTGCGACAGGGTTGAAGGTTTAATATTTGAGATATAAATTCTTCATATGATTGCCAAAGGTGTCCATGGTGGTAGCTATCAGTGGCATCTTAGAAGATACATTGCCATCAAAAGTACAGAATAATTACTGGGTATCTCTTCATAAGACATTTGGATTACTGACAAAGGTTGCTGCTTCCTCCAGAAGTATATGGTTCTTGGTACATTCTTCAGCCTACACAGGGTGTAAGAAATTCCCCATAATGGTCAAGGTCATTAGTAGCTTTCCATTTTATCCATATGTTTTCCATCAATTTATTTATTTATTTTTATCAAGTAGAGATGAGTCTCAGAACTTTAGTCCCCTTATACTGATGCCAGTATGGATACCCCATGAGAACATTTTATAGTAAAACTAATTATAAAACAATGACTACTTACAGAGTTTTTTAAAATAACAAGTCAATATGTGTGTGTGTGTGTGTGTGTGTGTGTGTGTGTGTGTGTGTGTGTGTGTGTGTGTGTGTGTGTGTGTGTGTGTGTGTATATATATATATATATATATATATATATATATATATATATGTATAGAGAGAGAGAGGGAGGGAGGGAGGGAGGAGGCATCTTTTCTTCCCTTTGCTATATCACTTTCTTCTTTTTCCTCTTCTCTTCATCATTCAGTTTTACTTTAGTCTTCCTGTATCAACAGCATTTTTTAGTTTTTTCACTATGCCTCTTTACTCAACTACTTATGTGTATTCACATATACTGTATTCTCTTAGTTACTGTATTTTATCTTTCTACTTTAGAATGTAGTGTTGCAAATTGTAGCTAATATAACTCATCTTATGTTATTGTACTGCTGAACACATTGCATAGGTTGCTATCTTGAGTAGGACTGTAAATATTCTGGAGCTTTTCTCCTCGGGTCTCTACTGAAAATGTATCTTGGCTCAGTTGGACGAACCTGGTTAACAAATGTAAAATAAAATAAAATAAGTAAAATACGGTATATATTTGTATTTGTGTGTGTGTGTGTGTGTGTGTGTGTGTGTGTGTGTGTGTGTGTGTGTGTGTATATATATATATATATATATATATATATATATATATATATATATATATATATATATATATATACACACACACACACACACACACACACACACACACACACACACACACACACACACACACACACACACACAAATACATCGATAGATACATAGATACAAATAGAAATATTGATTTTCTGACCTTCATGGTCCTTTAAACAAAGCAAAACAGCCTTAATGCATAGCCTTTAAAGAAGCAGTTTTAAATGGGAGCAATATATTTCAGTGAACTGAAATTAATTTGTCTCAAGCTTCAAGGAGCTCATTTATCTCAAATCGTTTCAGTATTATCTGTAGATTAATCACATCTTAAAGACAGGAAAATACTTTTATGTTGCTAGAAACCCTCTCCATGATATGTTAACCTCAGAGTTGATCAATATAACATAGATAGGGTTAAATTATAGGTTCATAGGTAGGTACTAGGCTATCTGCCCGAAGGCATTTATAAGCCTAGTCATAATGTGTTGGCTTTTGCCGCCCCTTTAGATTAGTTCCCTGTGCCTCAGTCCAGCAGAGCCATTGAAGTGATCCCTGGGGTAAACTTTCTGTTTCCCATCCACTTGTCAAGGTTTCTCTTGAAGAGGGTTAGGGAGGATCTCTGCCTAATGTAGATTGGAATCTTGTTCCAGAGCATGGGAAGTCTCTGAGACAGGAATCTATCCCTCCAGCATGTCCTATTTATTGTTGTGGTGAGGTTTAGATCCCTGGAGCATGTGGCTCGAGGGGATATGGTTTTCTTTAGGTGGAGCATGTCCATCAATTCTGGGTTGGACATGGCCTTGTATGTCAGGCAGAGATCACCTCTGAGTAGGCGGTATGCAATTGAGTACAGCTGGAGTTTCTTCAGTTGAGCTGCATAGGGCATCTGCTTGAGGCCAGTGATCCTCTTGGTGAGGTACTTCTGTGGTCTTTCCAGTTGTTGCAGGTGTCTTGAAAGGTACATCCCAAATGGGGCATTGTACTCTATGATAGGTCTGATGAGTGATGCATAGAGGGGCCCAATGACCTCTTTCGATCTGGATGCAAACCCTTTTGTGATTAGGTGGGCCACATAGAAGGATTTTCTAACCACTTTGGCAATGTGATTATCAAAGGAGAGATTACTTTCTACTTGGGTCCTCAGATCCCTTACTATATCTTCCATATTTAGGGGGCTACCACCTATGTGTGTACTTTGTTTTTTCCAATGGGGATGACTATGCACTTTTTGGCATTTAGCTTGAGGCCATGGTTTTGACACCAGGTATCTGTCTCAGTGAGACCCCTTTGGAGGATGTCTGTGTCAGCCGGAGAGTCAGTTATAGCCCCTAGTTTGCAGTTGTCTGCGAACTTGGTCAGCCATAGTCCTCCTGTGCTTGCCTGTTCCTCTGAGAAGTATATGCCGAACAGGAGGGATCCTAGGACTGAGCCCTGGGGAATGCCACTTGTAACCGGTTTAGAGTCAGACCTAGCTCCAGCAACTCTTACCATGTGGGTTCTGTCCGTGAGCCAGTTGTCAACCCATCTCATGATGTACAGGTTTATGTTCAGGCTGGTGAGCTTGTCTATAATACCTGAGTGGGGAATTGTATTGAAGGCCTTTGCAAGGTCTAGGTAGGCTGTGTGGACCACCTTTCCCTCATCTATAGCCTTGGTAACTGTCTCAAAGATGTCCACCAGGTTTAGGAGGCATGATCTGCCCTTAACAAAGCTGAACTAGGTAGGGTCCAGTGTTTGGAGGTTTCCAATGTCTCTGTTAATGAGATCTATGATGATACACTCCATAGCTTTGCAGACCAAGCTAGTCAGGCTTATAGGGTGATAAGTCCCAGGGTCTGTTGTGGCTCCACCTTTGTGGAGTGGAATAACCATTGCTGTGCACCACTCTATGGGCATGTAGCTTGTGGAGAGGCTTTGTTTAAATAGTGTGTTTAGGTTAGGGGTTAGTTCATCTTTGAGCTTGTGTAGGACATAGCCTGGGACACCGTCCGGTCCCATTGATGTTGTGCTTTTGGCTTTGGAGAGGGCTGTTTTAACCTGAGTGTCTGTGATTTCAGGGGCACTACATTATTCTGGTATAGTTATGGGCCCTTTTGGGGGTGAGAGGGGGTGAAGTTTGCACTGAACCTGTCTGCCAGGATGTTGGCTATATTGGTCGGTTCAGTGTATTTTGTGCCATTCTGCACCAACTCCGAGCAGATCTGAGAATTGCCACTTAGATTCTTGAAATAGCTAAAGAATGCCTTGTGGTTATCTTTAGAGCCCATGGCAATTTTTCTTTCGAAGCTAGCCTTGGATGATTTTATGAGGCAACGTAGTTTCTTGCTGATACTGATCAGGGATGTCTTCCCTGAAATGGAGTAATTTTGTTTCATTGAACTGTAAGGTAAGCAAGTAAAACACAACTAACTCCGACTTCAACAAATATTCCCATAACTGATCGAGAAGCATTTACATATGCTTTTAATTCATTATGCTGCCCATTTCTTCTATTGCTTGATTTATCCATGCTTCATTCATTTGTTTATTAATCCATTCTGTTAAATAGCTTAGTTAACTTTATCTGGACACACAATCAAGACATCAGCATATGACAAGGTTGCTTTAGTATAGTTCAGCAATGCTGATATCCCAAACAAAAAAAGTAACGCATGACCATAGAAGCAGAAAAAGAAACAAGCAACTGCAAAAAAGTGCATTAAATTGCATAAGGAGGAGGAAACATTCAGCAAATTATAAGCAATGAGAAAAGAAGAAAGAGATATCATCTGTAAATCAATTGTGTGGGCAGAAAATATGCTGTTTATTTCTTCTGGTATTCAAAAGGCTACTGTTTCAAGGAATACTATTTGCTTTGCTGTTGTATATGAAAGAAAAGAAGAAAATGCAGTTTAAACGGGTGCTGTGAAATGTGATGCTAAGAGTTATCATAAGAAGGGCAGATACATCAGCTTCCAGTGAATATGTATGCATTTATTATTATTTTAATGTTTTATCGGCCAAGTTAGTTCCACTAGGCTTATGATCAATTTTCATGGGGACTCGTGGTGTTGCTCAATCCTGCTCAAATAGGAAAGGCTGGATTTCCTGGATAAAAAAAATAATAAAATCTTTAAAATCCTTCTCTTTTTGTTCTCATTCTGGAGGACTAAAAAGTAGTCTGTTTGTCTGATTCCTGTATTTCCTGCTATGCCATCTTATGTTTGCTAGGGCCTACTTGCAATTGTCGCACACCGCTGCTACACTGTTTAAACCATTTGTGAAGTACCTCAGCTGCATTTTTCACTTACCAGGACTCCTGTGTGAGGCCCTCCCTTGCAGCTACTGTATTGATTTTATTGAGCCCTACTCACACCTATAGGTACTCTCCTCAGATTGTACCCACTCTACTAGCCATGACCATGGACAGACAATTTCCTATGGTTTCACATGCTAGTCTGGTTGATATGGGCATCCTGAGACAGTGTAGCAACTGCCTCATGTACACAGGCAACTCTCTACTACTACCATCTAGGAACACAATATGTGAGAGATGCAATTACATTAAGAATGTAGAATCCTTATTGTCTCAATCACAAGCCAGTACATCTGACACTGAGAAGGTTGTCTGCTCAAACACCACAAACATCATACCTCTAACACCACCCATACCTGTACAACATACTCCCACATATGCAGAGGTTCTCAAGAAAAACATACCTAAACAAAAGAGACCTCTGAGGCAAAAACACACACATACGCACATCACAGCCAACAGCATCAAGCACCACACATCACATAGTACACACGCCTGTGTCTCACAGCCTCTAAGACCCAGCCACAAACCCAACATACTAGTCATAGCAGATTCTATTGTGAGACACCCAGATGTGTCCCTCACCAGTCTAGACAAAGAGAAAGTCACGGTAAGTTGCTTGTCAGGTGCTAAAAACCACCATATCATGCACACACTCAAGTCTCTCAACAACAGGTTGACTCTGTCATAGTCCATGTTGGTGTGAATGACTTGAGACATACCTTTCTGGACTATATGAAGAGAGACATGACTGAAGCTCATTGAATATGTGTCCCAGTCAGGTATGTCCTTAGCCTTAAGCAGCATCCTACTGTTATGTAGAATGATGTCTCAATACAAACAGAAAATGATTGACTATAACAATTGGCTTAGTTTCTGGTGTTATTCCAAGGGGATCAATTACATGACGGTCTGGGATGACATGACTGACAGACCATGATGCTTTGCCAGAAAATGGTCTGCTGTCTCCCCTGGGCTTCAGGATTCTGGCAAAGGCTTTCGCCTTCCCCATAGTGCCTTTGTTAGGCAAAGTAATGAGGACAAAAATACCAATGTGAGACCTGTGAACAGAGCAAGTAAAAACTACAGACAAATGTATGAGTAAGCCAGAAATATACAGAAGCTGGTAGGAGGATGTATGCTTTAATAAAATAAAATTAAAATACAAAAAACAACAGAACACAAAATAAAAGATGAGTGCATTCACACCAGCATGCGGTGCTTCATCAGATCTAAAAAGTTAAAATCAGATAGATATAAATACATAAAAACTATCAATTAATATTTCAAGAACCTCAACCTCAGCATAGGTCTTAAAGGGACAAATTAATTTAAACCTTTATCTCTGTGTACTGCTAATCTAAGAATCCACTTAGTCTCATGACATTCAGTCAGGCTTTAACATCGCCCTCTCTATCTGTAACAAAAAATCTCTCAATGGCCATGAATATATTGGCATTTTGCTTGCTGAAACTAGTGTTCTGAATGAGAAAATTAAAGCTGATATCACTTTTGTTCGATATAAATATGACTACAATCGTATTTTTGAAAGCATTGATGCGCTGTTAATTAAACTTAAAACCAACAAAAATAAAAAACTTTCTAGAGATAGGCAAGCTTATGCTAACTGTCTTGCTTACCCCAACCTCCACAAGAATACTAATAGAAATAACAACTTGTCTGAAGCACATGATAAAGGTGCTAATGACAGAGAGGAAACTCTCCCTGATGCTGCTCTGGATGAAGGCGACCATGAAATTGATGATGGGGATGAAGGCCCTTCGTTCCAGGAACCAAGGAGGAGTAGTAGAATTAAGGCCAATTATAACAACCATGGTAATCGCCCTAATTATAGAGGCCAACAGAAGCCTTTTTTAGGGCGCAAGAACTACCAGCGACAGAACAACAAGAACAAATTCAAATAGAGCCCACTATTGGGCCTTTTGGGGTTACACCTTCTAAACCAACCATCTTGACTAACATCAAGGGAGACTTTATAGTTTACAACTTCTCCCACATCAATATTGAACAGGACTTGATTGAATTGTTGGCATTTGGCCTTTCTTTTGTTCCTGATCAGAAAACTCATTTGTCTAAGCTTTTAATAGACTTCAAATGCTTTGTACGTAGTTTAAACCTCAAGGTGTTGTTTAATGGGGACTTAGCAAGGGACAGACCTCTATTTAAGTTGTTGAGTGTCTTTAACCCTCCTCTACACCCCATCTTGCACACCTTTGAGAATGTTTGTGAATTAGATTTAAGACAGTTTTTCGAAAATGTTAAGTGGTTTGATAACCAAAGCAACATTTCATGTGACCAAAGAACAGCTTTGAAAACTATACGCAACCTTCCCATTAGGGTTATTAAACCAGACAAGGGTGGGGGTCTTGTCATCTTTGACAAGGATGACTATACCGAAAGAATGTTAACCGTATTGAACTCTCCCGCCTATGAAACTTCATCTTTAAATGAGATGACTGGCCAATATAACAGGATTAAAGGGTATCTTAGGGATTTGTTTATTGAAGGTAGGATTGACATCGACACCTTTAATTTCATAAACATTTCTTTCCCAAGAGTTCCAGTTATGTTTGGGATCCCTAAGATCCATAAAAAACTGGCTGATCCACCGATGCGTGCCTTGGTTGACGGGAGATGTTCAATCACCCACCCTTGTGCAAGAGTGGTTGATCATATTATTTCTAAATATCTCAGTTTATTACCTCAAATTTGTAAAGACTCTTGGTCTTTCTTGAAGTCTATAAATGACATTCCTTTTGACCCGTCCTTTAATTTTTTAACCATCGATGTGGTGGATTTGTATACTTCCATACCACATCAGGAGGCGGTGGAATGGGTCGAGATAATGCTGGTATATTTAAAGGCCCCGAAAGATGAGATTGCTGTTGTTACACTCCTTTTGGACATTATTCTGTCTTCAAACTTTTTCATTTTTAATAACTGCCACTACTTGCAGAAAAGAGGGATTGCCATGGGCTCTCCTTGTGGAGGCAGCGTGGCAAATTTAGTTGTTGCATATTGGGAGAAAACCTTTCTCCTAAATAACCCTCAGTTTAAAAATGCTATTAAGTTTTATACACGCTTTTTAGACGATGTGTTTGTACTTATTCAGGGAGATGAAGATGTTGTTGTAAACTTGATTAACTACATGAATGAATCATCTACATTTTTAAAATTCACTTACCATTTCTCGGTTAGTGAAATTAACTATCTTGATGTTAAACTAGTTAAAGACCTTTATAACAACCGACTCCTGTCTAGTATTTTTAGGAAGCCTACCTATTGTAATGCTTTCTTACATTTTTCCAGTAACCATCCTTGGAAACAGAGGAGGTCGATTGTTAAAGGTCAGCTAGTTAGAGCAACTCGTATGTGTAACACCTCAGTGGCTTTTGAACATGAGTGTACCACCCTGAAAAATATGTTTCTCAATAGGGGATACCCGATTGAGTTAATAGATAACTTAATTAAGGAGGTCTCCTTAAAAAGAGATATTGGATTTTACCAACCTCTTCTCCAGGGTAGTAAACAGACCACTATTGGCATTGTCGAACTTTTGGTTGGTTCTCCTCCCTTCTTGGAACCTGAACTTAATCAATACGAATCTAGGGGTCCTGCACCTCTCGAACATTTGCCATGTCGTGACCTTAAGACTAGCTTGATTATTACACATAATAGACATGTTAATGGTATCTGTTCTATTGTTAAGAAGAACTGGCATTTTATTTTAAATAATGCCTCCCTATCTGACATTTTGGGTTCCCACCCCTCTTTTGTGTTTAAGAGGGGTAGTAACTTAAAAGAGCTTTTGCAAACAGGGGATTCTCCATACCCCCCATCTAGACAAACTGGGTCATTCATCTGTGGGACTTGTAATTGGTGTAGGCTTTTGAGGGTAGGGATTCATTCACCATTAAAGGTGAAAAATTTATTATAAAACACAAGATTAGTTGTGACACTAAGTCTGTGGTTTATATTGCGCTCTGTAATTGTTGCCCTGCATTTTATGTTGGTAAAACGGACCGTAGATTACGGGACCGTGTTTACCAACATAATTATGCTATAAAAAACAAAAAAGTTGACAATGCCCTTTCGAAGCATATTTTAGATCATGCTGGGCATAGCTTTTGCTTTATGGGCATTGATCTTGTTAGGGTTGGTATTAGGGGGGGTCCTCAACCCCTCCTACTTGAAATAAGGATACTGGAATGGCAACTTTTATTAGATGCCTTCTCTGCCCCTGGGTTGAATGAAGCCTGCAATATTTCTGTTGTTTTAAAATATAAAAGTTACCTTAGGTAGCAAATGTGTACTTTACCTGTTAAGAATTGATTTTACATGAAATCTATATACTTTTATTTAATTTGTTAAGGTCCTTTTTATTTAGGCACACCCTTTATACACACTAGTATACTTCCTTATTTTTTTAGGAATGTGCTCAATATTGTTAGATTTGTTTTTATTATACATCATGTTTAATATAATATACTTAGTTGAGATGTTTCATAATATATATTTTATTTGATTGATCGTGTATGTTTTTAAATAGAAATTGAAACTTAAGCAAACCATTAATAGCTTGCTTTTGTTGCTAAGGAAATGACATCATGGCACCTATACTGAAGGATTTAAATTGTGGTTATTTGTCGCTTCTATTTTGTCTGAAGAAGCTTCTGTGTTACAGAGGCGAAAACGCTTCTAATAAAGTACGTTAACGAAATTTTTGCTTCTTGAGGTTTTCCTGGACTCGCTCCGCTTCTTTTGGTTCACTAGTTTTGTTTTTTGTTTGGTATTATCAGTATGGCCATGAATATGAAGTTATATTCAGCACCTTCATTAACAATAGGCTTCTCTAAGGCATTCTTTGTATCCTGCCTATTGATACTGTAAAGGTGTTCCCTAATACAATCTCTGAAACACCTACTTGTTTTCCTACATAATAACAGTTACAAACTTCATCTTTAAATTGTTTTTATTTATTTTGTAAGTCATTTAATCATATATGAAATACAAGATATTATTACCAAATAGCTGGGTAACTACAGCAGTGCTAGTAAGGGAGACTGCTAGAAAGGTGCTTGGTGTGACATCTGGACAGAGGAAGGAGGACAAGGAGACCTGGTGGTGGAATGAGGAAGTACAGGAGAGTGTACAAAGGAAGAGGCTGATGAAGAAGTGGGATTGTCAAAGAGATAAAGAAAGTAGACATGAGTTTAAGGAGATGAGGCGCATGGCAAAGAGAGATGTGGCGAAAGCAAAGGATAAGGCATATGGAGAGTTGTATGAGAGATTGGACACTAAAGAGGGAGAAAAGGACATGTACCGATTGGCTAGACAGATGGACAGAGCTGGGAAAGATGTGCAGCAGGTAAGGGTGATAAAGGATAGTAAGGGAAACATACTCACACATGAGGAGAGTGTGTTGAGTAGATGGAAAGAGCACTTTGAAGGGCTGATGAATGAAGAGAATGAAAGAGAGAGAAGGTTGGATGATGTGGGGATAGTGAATCAGGAAGTGAAACAGATTAGCAAGGGGGATGTAAGGACAGCTATGAAGAGGATGAAGAATGGAAAGGCTGTTGTCCCAGATGACATACCAGTGGAAGCATGGAGGTGCTTAGGAGAAATGGCAGTGAAATTTTTAACCAGATTGTTTAAGGAAATTTTGGAAAGTCAGAGGATGCCTGAGGAGTGGAGAAAAAGTGTTTTGATACCTTTCTTTAAGAATAAGGGTAATGTGCAGAGCTGCAGTAACTACAGAGGGATACAATTGATCAGTCACAGCTTGAAGTTATGGGAAAGAGTAGTGGACGCTAGGTTAAGAAGGGAGGTGATGATTAGTGATCAGCAGTATGGTTTCATGCCAGGAAAGAGCACTACAGATGCAATGTTTGCTCTGAGAGTGTTATTGGAAAAATACAGAGAAGGTCAGAAGGAGCTGCATTGTGTCTTTGTGGACCTAGAGAAAGCATATGACAGGGTGCCTAGAGAGGAGTTGTGGTATTGTATGAAGAAGTCGGGAGTGGCAGAGAAGTATGTAAGAGTGGTACAGGATATGTACGAGGGTAGTGTGACATTGGTGAAGACTGCGGTGGGAGTGACAGATACGTTTAAGGTGGAGGTGGGATTACATCAAGGATCAGCTCTGAGCCCTTTCTTATTTGCAGTGGTGATGGACAGGTTGACAGATGAGATCAGACAGGAGGCCTCGTGGACTATGATGTTTGCAGATGACATTGTGATATGTAGTGAGAGTAGGGACCAGGTTGAGGAGACCCTGGAGAGATGGAGATATGCTTTAGAGAGGAGAGGAATGAAGGTCAGCAGGGCTAAAACAGAATGTATGTGTGTAAATGAGAGGGAGGGTAGAGGAATGGTGAGGATGCAAGGAGTAGAGGTGGCAAAGGTGGATGAGTTTAAGTACTTGGGATCAACAGTTCAGAGTAATGGTGAGTGTGGAAGAGAGGTGAAGAAGAGAGTACAGGCAGGGTGGAATGGGTGGAGAAGAGTGTCAGGAGTGATTTGTGACAGACAGGTACCAGTAAGAGTGAAAGGGAAGGGCTACAAGAGGGTAGTGAGACCAGCTATGTTATATGGGTTGGAGATGGTGGCATTGACATAAAGGCAGGAGTCAGTGCTGGATGTCGCAGAGTTAAAGATGTTAAGATTTGCACTGGGTGTGACTAGGATGGACAGGATTAGGAATCAGTATATTAGAGGGTCAGCTCAGGTTGGACAGTTTGGAGACAAAGAAAGAGAGGTGAGATTGCGTTGGTTTGGACATGTGCTGAGGAGGGATGCTGGGTATATTGGGAAAAGGATGTTAAGGCTGAAGCTGTCAGGTAAAAGGAAACGAGGAAGAACTAAGATAAGGTTTATGGATGTGGTGAGAGAGAACATGCAGGCGGTTGGTGTGAAAGAGCATGATGCAGAGGACAGGAAGAAATGGAAATAGATGATCCACTGTGGCGACCCCTAACGGGAACAGCCGAAAGAAGATAATGATGATGATGATGATGAAATACAAAATATGATAAAATATATTCTGAATACAATTGTGAAATAGAAGTCTATATAATTGTTTACAATAGAAATATTTGTTCATAATAAGGAATATCATAAATATAACATAATATATACCAATTTAACATCAAAAACCTAAAATAAACTATTTACAATGTTGCCTTTAAGAAAACAAGTAATACTTTTTCCATTGTTATAAGAAGATTTTATATTATTGCATACTCATATCATTCTTCTCCAATATTTCCATTACAGTCTGCCAGTTGATGTAATGTGTAGTAATTCTGTTGGTTCTGTTCTTTATTGTAGAAATTTCTGTTCATCCAACTATTAAAGCAAGTTTTAAATTCCTTGAAAGTTGGAGGAGCTGTATTTCTCCAATTAATAGTAATGATCTTATGTGTAATAGTAAATAAAGTCCATAAAATTGAATTTTTTCTTTTTAGGAACACATTTAGGTATAGGGGTGTTAAACAAAACTAAAGATTTAGTTAAATGAAAATTGTCATTAAAAACAATCTGAAAAAAATAATTAATGTTATCCCAATACTCTTTGAGACATATACATTCAAAGAAGACATGCTGCCAATCAGCTTTTAATTTTAGTTCATATATTCAACACATTTCTTCATTTGCAAACATTAAGACTAAATTATGTGGAGTAAGAAAACTTCTGTGCCGAAAATTCCAAGTAAATAAATGCCACTGAAGTGACAATGTGGTATGTTTTGAAGATTTAAGTATAGATTCTTTGTCTTCTTGTGTTGGTAATTGACCATTTATTGTTTCAAAATAATTCCGGTATGATTTTTAGATAGATTTCTGTTTTTTTAACAACTTTGTAAATGTTTGATAAATAGCTGTTACCTTGAAAAGGTTGATTAATAATAGATAATATATATTTAATTAACTTAGTTCTATTCTGTCTGATAGGTAATTGCAACCCCAGGGATCACTTCAATGGCTCTGCTGGACAGAGGCACAGGGAACTAATCTAAAGCGGTGGTGAAAGACAACACATTCCGGCTAGGCTTATAAATACCTTTGGGCAGATAGCCTAGTATCTACCTATGAACCTATGAACCTATTGTTGTTGTTTTTCTTTCAGCTTTTCCCAGTTAGGGGTCGCCACAGTGGAACTCCAGTCTGCTAACAATTGGCAGTCAATTTTTACAGTGCCAAGGTGCCAGCCGATGCCCAACCTTCAACGAAGGCACGCCCATTTACGCATGTCTTTCAAAAGCCACTCAACCACGGGGAGGACATGCAGACTCTACACAGAAGGTGCTCCAGCCAAGAATCGAATGAGAGAACCTCTTGCTGTGAGGTGACAACGCTACCCCTGCACAACCTATGAACCTATTAATTCTATTTTATTTATTATACATTGTCTTAAGGATTGTAAGGATAACCAGATGTTTTTATCTATATTAAAGTTGTTTATTATTTGATTGACAGTTAGTATCTTGTCCTAATCCAACCACTGATTCCAGAATAATAGCTCCCTTTGTTTTAATATATTCATCCTATGAGTTTGTAATGTTTCCAGGTTATTAGATGTGAATCATCATCTTCTTTCGGCTGTTCCCGTTAGGGGTCGCCACAGCGGATCATCTGTTTACATTTCTTCCTGTCCTCTGCACCTTGCTCTTTCACACCAACCATTGTGAATATATATATATATATATATATATATATATATATATATATATATATATATATATATATATATATATATATATATATATATATATATATATATAAAGATATGTTCTTATTTAGTAATGATTGTAGCTAAATAAGATTAAATCATGTACATCATCTGATAAGTGAATGCCTAAATACTGGAGTCTGCTATCCTTTTCCACATATTCGTTGAATTTTTTATTTATATGATTACTTTTGGTATTTGTAAGTAAAAGTTTTGTTTTATTTTCATTGAACTGTAGTCCAGAGATGCTTTGAAATGTAGATATTGAATCAAACAAGGCTTGTAGAGAGTGATTACAATCATTTAATGTCAAAAGTACATCATCTGCAAACAATTGTTGTTTTAAATTTAATGTTCTGACTGATTCTATACATTTAATTCTAGTGTTTAATCTGATGTTGTTTGCAAAAGGTTCCATCAAAAGTGCAAATAGCAGAGTTGATAAAGGGCAGCCTTGTTTAGTTCCTTTCATAATATTAACAGGTCCTGATCTATGGAATCTTAATTTGACATATGCTTGGGTGTTTTCATAGAGAGATTTTATGAGAGTTATAAAGCCAACTGGAAATTTATATTCCTCCAACAAAAATAAATAATCCCAATTAATAGAGTCAAAGGCACTGTCTGTATCTAAAGATACTATAGTCATACCTATATCTCAAAGTTTATTATAATCAATTAATGTTATTATTCTTTTAATATTGTCATAGGTATTTCTTCCTTTTATAAACCCCATTTGATCTTCGTGTATTAAAATGGGAAGAAAGTGTTTAATTCTATTTGCATAAATACCCATAAACATTTTATAATCAATGTTTGATAATGGTATTGTCTATAAGATGTACAAACCCTTTCATCTTTGTCTGATTTTTTTTTATTCGAGATATTAATGACTCTTTCCAAGATGGGGGTAAAATTTTTCTTCTTTAACTATAGTGTATACCTTTAAAAGAAAAAATAAAGATTGTGTTACCATTAGTTTATACATTTCTGGTAATATATTATCTGGTCCAGGTGCTTTGTTTGTTTTAAGTTTACTAATTTGTGATTTAAGTTCTGTCGTAACTGGTTTGCTGATATTAAGAATACGTTTTGTGCCAATTTAGTATGCATATTTTTATTAAGAAAATTTTTAATTTTATCAACTGGTGTGGTCGTGAATTTGTAGAATTAATTGTGTTATATTGAAGTCTGAAGGCTTCTAATATGCTATTTAAATCTGTGACTTTATTTTTAGTATGGGGATTACAAATTTATTTTGTTTAGATTTAATGATTTTTTTTATTCTGTTTGCTAATTATCTTTGATTAGTTGGGTTCATAGAGTATACATTTAATTTGATTTTTTCTAGATTAATCATGGTTTTGTGGTGGAGTATCTCCATGTATTTATTATTAATTTTGACCAATTCTGTTATTAAATCTGATTTTCCTTTTTATATTCCAAGTTTGATTTTGTCTGCTTTATTTTATAGTTTCATCATGTCTTTGTTTCATGTTTTCCTTTTATTAATATACCACAATAGTACTCTACCATAGATATTTGCTTTTAGAGAGTCCCAAATGTAAATTTCCGATATTTCTCTAGTCATATTTATTTCAAGAAAGGTTTTTATTTCATTTAAATAAAAGTCTTTAAAGTCTGTTAGTTTTGTTATATATGATGGTATTGACTGTATAGGTTCAAGATGCATTTCAGATAATAATGTGTTGTGATCTGATCAAGGGCATGTTATAACTTAAAATACTTCTAATTTTGTTATTAAATCATTCAAATATGTACACTCTATCTATTATAGATTTAGTTCTATGTCTATGTGAATAAAAGGTAAAAAACAGTGAGTTAGGATCAGCAAATGTGTTAATATCTTTAATAATTGCAGTTTCAATAAACTTTTTTGAAGCTCTTGATGTGGAAGATTTTTTCCTTTTACATTTTGTGTCATCATCTTGATCATCCATAATACAATTGAAATCTCCCACCATTATTAAGCTACCTTTTGTAAGGTGTATTATTTCTTTTAAATGCTGGTTTACCATTTTTATTCCAACCTCTGGAATCCAATAGATATTTGCCAGTGTATATATTTTCCTATTTATTTCAACTGATACCAAGTAATACATTTCTGAAGAATCTTGATAGGTATTTATTATTTTAGGAGCAAGCAATGTATTCTTTAATAATATAGCTACCCCTCTCCGTTTCTGTTTAAATTGGGAAATTGCCAATAAAGTATAATTATTAAAGTTTAATTTGTCCTTGTTTTCCTCTAAAACATGTGTTTCCTAAAGAAATACCAAGTGTGTATTATGTAATCTTATGTATTTGAACAAACTTTTTCTTTGATGTTATTATTTAAACCACTGACGTTAATTGACAAACATTTCATTTTTTAATATAGATGTAGGGTTATACGATAGTATATTTGCATGTCCTTTTAAAATTGAAATATATTATTGGAGAAGTTATCACTTTATGATATATTATTAAGATTATGTGCATTTGTAAAAGGCACCAAAATTCTAAAAAAAAACCACACAATTATTAAGTTTAACTATTTTGTAAGTCCAACAATCAACAATATGAGGTATAATACATCTTGCCTGAATAGTTTAACTACCCAAGCAGTCTTTCTAACTACCACTATTATATACATTTAATAGCTCATTACCTGGTTGTTTTTGCAGGTATGTTATGTTTATTATGAATGTTTAAGATTCAGCATGTGCTAATGTAAAAGTCTTTGTATCAGTTGAATAATCTCCAAACAAAGCAAGTATTTGAGCTTGAACTAATTTTCTTGATGCAAAACTCTTAAAGCAAAAATCAAACTTTTCGACTAGTACAACATACTTAGTAATAATATACATAAAATGCATATATTTCAAAATAAGTACACCTAGACAAGTAACTCAAACATTGTCATAGTCATATTCAATAGCATTTGAAATAAATTCTTATTAACTTTCATACAGTGTTACTTTCTTTCTACTTCCAGTGTGTGCTAATGCAGCTTATTCCATTCCATTAGTATGATTTTATACATATATATGTTCAGAATGTGAAGTATTGAAGTACTATGCAATCATATGAGGTTATCCCTCTCTTATTATCACCTGTTGTCAAATTATTTACATGCATAGAATTGACTCCCTTTACTTATGATGTTGGAGTCATATTTTCTGTTAGCCAGCATCCATTAAATTATATTATGCATAACATATAAGGTTCTAGTGCTGTGTTCAGATAATGTGTTATATATATATATATATATATATATATATATATATATATATATATATATATATATAGGCATCCACCCCTTTTTCCCCTTAGGGAGGTAATGATGCAGCATAGGGAGATGTTAATATCTCAAAAGGGTAGCGTCATTACCATTATACAACTACTGTGTTTTATTATAATAGTTATTACTCATGTTCCACAATGCATTAATCTCGATTGCTTTCAGTAGAGTAGGCTCTAGTTACAAGCATTAGAATTCTGCTAATCTTGTTTGTGTGTCTATTCTTTGCTCTTCTCCTCTATTTGGATTACTACACACGTTTAACATTCAGAATATTTTTGAAGAGGTATTATAAAAATTCTGTTGATTATAATTAATGTCATAATCACATTCTTATGACTGTGAAGCTTTATTATGTAAAATAGGAGGTCAATAAAATAATCTTTTGAGCAAAGATTTTCTATAGGAGGCTTTTGATTGTATGTAATGGTATGTTTTTGCTGCTAATGAGAGTATGTTTTCTCTTAGGGATGTTTATTTACTTTAACAGCTAGATGTCTGCCTTTGTTTATGGTTAAACAGATCTTTTTGTATGTAAACATCCTTTATTCTGTGTCTGCTCTGCTTAGGGATACTGTATGCAGGGCCCGTTTTGGGTTTCTTTTTTCCTTTTAAATTCTTTAAGCTGATATGGCTTATTTTTGGTTTCTTAAGTGGTTGTTATCATTATTTATCATGTGGTTTCTGAACATTTAACTTGTTTGTTTCATGAACGCTCACTGCTCAGAGCCTTGCAGGCAGTCTAACAGCACCGGAAGTGTTTAAGTCAGGTTGCGGTATCTTTTGATTATGAAAAAACCTTTGCAGCTTCACAAGAAGGAGAGAAATGGCTCATGGGCTTGGCAGGAACTTAATTATGTTCAAAATTGTCAAAGAAGGAAGGTATGGGTCATGCTGCTTCATTACTTCAATGGATGTTATAATAAAATTACTATATTGTTCATTTTTAAAGAGTTACAAACCATCCAGAAGATAAATAATGTTACTGTCTCTAGACCGGGCGTGTAAAGCATAACATTAACAATGTGATTATCAGAATACCTCCCTGAGCATTGTTTATGAGTTAATCTAAACAAAACAGTTAAAATAATGCTTTAGCAACATCCAGACGCACAGCATCCTCAGATAATCAAATCTATGCGTTCACTATATACAAAACATGAAGCAAGGCCTGTCTTCATATTAAATAGCAACTTTTTCATTAGACAAATCACTCTAAGCATTTATATAATACTTTTTTTAAACATTTAGTGATTAGTCTAAGCTATTTAACATAGCTTTTCATTTAAACTGTATATCAAGGGTATGCTATATGGATGCCATTTATTCATTCATTTTTTATAGTATAATGAGACTTTTCTAATTTAATATTAGTTCTATAGATGTTTCACAGACATCTGCAGTGGTGCAGTGGTAGCGTTGTTGCCTCACAGCAAGAGGTTCTCTCGTTCAATTCTCGGCTGGAGTGCGGGAAGTGCCTTCTGTGTGGAGTCTGCATGTCTTCCCCGCGGTTGGGTGGGCATTCGAAAGACATGCATAAATGGGTTTTGAAACTTCGATGTTCTAATATAGTCCCCATTGTCAAATCTGATTAAAGTGTCTTGAAAATTAATAGGTGAGTTAGCCTAGGCATTTTTTGGTATAAGTTCCTTATCTTGAGTAGAAAAAAGTCTTAAAATTATTGATCTTGGTTTATTTTTTGATATAGAAGTATTTCCTATCGCTGTTAATGATCTACAGGCAAGCTCAATGCCATATGAAAGTGCTTCAGGTAATTTCAGTGTATCAGGAATTAAGTTAATTAGATTGACTCCTTCATTTTTCTCAGGTAGTCCATATATCTGGATGTTGTTCTCCTTGTTCTGTTTTCTAAGTTTTCTAATTTTTCAAGTAGATGTGTGTTTTGTTTTAGTAAAAACTCTGTGTTCTTCTTCCATAGGTCTAGAGTCTATGTCATTTAGTGATTGTTCCATGGTAGATATCTATCCTTTTTGCTGCATTACTATTTCCGGAAGTTGTTCCAGTTGGTGGGAACATTTATCTTTGAAACTGTCCAGTTTGTTATCAATCTTATCAATTTTTAGTGACAAATCGTAAATATTAGATAAGACTGACTGTAGTTCATTCTTAAGAGAAGACTTCTGTGATGTGTTTTTTGAATGACTCATTCTAAAGTGCTGATGGTGATTGTTTTCTGCTACTTAATTTGACGGGAATATTTTATATCAGGTAATAAAATTTCTTAAATAATTCTCCAAGGTATTACAAGTTGATTAATAGTAAAATAGTCCTCAATTTGTTCCTAATTTCTTAAAATTCCTGTCAGAAATAGTATTGAGGTAAGAGAGCTAAGAGAATTTGCTGCTACCAGTTCACCATCTTGGCCATGTCCAACAGTTACAAACTTGACAGATGGCAATATATACCAAATTCTGTGTACTACAATTCGCAAATAAGTCAAATTCAAAAACCTTACAACTAACTGGATGCACAAAGAAACCATCAGTGCTAATATATCTACAAACATCACACCCATTACATGAATATGTTCCTTTCTTCTTCTGTACTGACGTATTCAAGTAATTTTTTGTATTCAAAGGTTTATACAAAGCATTCTCTTTAAAGAAGGGGCATTCTTAAAAGCAAAATGCAGCTTAGTGTCAAGCATGTTTCTACATTTAGCATCAGACATCAAAAGACAACAATGTTTCCTAATAATCTCATATACAAGGGCTACATCACATGAATAAGTCAAGCATATTTTAAGTTCATTATTACGAACTACCTTACTAATGACAGGATCTCTGTTGGTCTATCAAGTCTGCATGCAATGACATCATTCTGCATTTGAGAAATATCTGAATCAGAATACCCTTTCTGTTTAAAATCATTTAACAATGCATCAAAGGCATCATACATAACTCTGTCCTTAGTATGAAGTTGGGCATTCCTAAAAAAATTGACCCTTCATTGCATTATTCTTAACTCTCTTAGGATGTGTACTCCTTTCATGTAACAGGGTTTTTTATAAAGTTTTGTAATGAACCCATTGACAGAATTGGAAACAGAGACATCTAAAAAGTCAATCATGCTATTTGAACAACTGCAAGTAAATCTAAGAAAATCAGTTGATCTATGCAAATAATTAACAAACCGATCCACCTGCTCATCTGATCCTGACCATACAAGAAAAGCATCATCAACAAAATGTCCATAATGCAAAATAAATTCATGAAATGGATTACAGTCATTAAAAACATATGTATTCTCCCATTGTGCAAGCACAATGCTCATGTAACTATTCGCACACATGGTGCATATAGTGACACCTACATTCTGAATAAAATATTCACCTGCAAAAGAAAATGCATTATTACAAAGAACATCCAGCAAAGAACATATCAATTAAACCTTCAGCACAGAGCAACCAGAATAGTTACCCAGGAATTGCCTAACATATTTAATGTCTGCCTCATTAGGAATAACTGTAAACAGAGAAACTATATATATGGTGACTAATAAAAATCTCTCACTGGAGGCTCTCCTTGAACTGGAAGATGCTGATGTCTGTGTGGTCAAAAAAATTTGATTCAGGGCTGTGGAGAGCACCCCTGCCTTACCAGGCTATACCTCATTCCACACATTCTGACCCCAAAATGATGTCGGCAAGACTAAGGGTAGGGGAGTCTCTATATTCATTAAGGACAGGCACACCTCCAGACTGGTTTGCTAGCATGATGCACTGGAACTACTCCAGGTGCAACTGAGAGTTGGCAAGACACCCATCCAAGTTATAGCTAGTTATAGACCCCCCTCCATGACTCAGGACACTCACTTCTTTTAGCTGGACCTACTTGACTCCATCAAGTTACCCCCTAACACCCTGATCCTTGGTGACTTCAACTACCCCACCACAGACTGGGTGAGCTATTCTTGCACTAATGCACTCTCTCAACGATCCTTGACTTCATCACTTCTGATGCATTAGACCAGCTCGTCTCATGCCCACAAGGGGAGATAACATTCTGAACTTGGTTCTCACCAACATGGTCGACTGCTGCACCACTCCCATAGTATGTTCTTCCCTGGTGAGATCAGATCATTGGACTGTCGCATTCGAAGTTTCTATTCTACCCCCCCACCCCAGCCGTAATCAAGCTAAAAAACTTGTCAAAAGCTGACTATAATCTCCTAAAGGAGGGTATCTGTATCTCACCACCCCCCCTAAGAGGATGCAGACAACTGTGTGGAACAGTACACCAGTGCAGTATATAAGCATCTGTACAACTGCATGGACTCAGCCATATCCAAAAGAACTAAAACCTGCTCCTCACGGAAACACAAATCTGTTTAGTGGACATCCTCTATCAACAAGCTTTACAACAAAAGGAAGAAACTCTTGTCCAAGGGTAAAAAGGAACAAATTCCAAATTAAAAAAAACTCCCTCCTTAGCCTCAACAAGCAAATTAGATCACTATTGAAAACCTCCAAGGTCAATTATGAATTGAACTAGCCTCCAAAATACATCAGGAAACTCCATGGCAAAGCTCAGGTTTGTTGTGAGTTAGTACTTAACAGTATCACTTACACTGATCCTGTTGACTTAGCCAACCTACTAGCAGATAACTTCAGTGCAAACTTCACCCTCCTGTCACCCCCAGAGGCCCTTTCAACATCCTCAGTACTTGTCCTGCACCTCACATCTCTGTAGATCAAGTGTTGAAACCTCTATCTAAGGCAAAGAACACAGCTTCCATGGGACCTGATAGTATCCCAGGCTGTATTCTGCACCATCTCCAGGAATAACTGGCTTCATCACTGAGTACCCTATTCAACCACAGCCTAACTACAGGCTTCATTCCAGCAGAGCAGAGAACTGCCATTGTCATCCCCTTGCACAAAGGTGGTGCTACTACTGACCCTGTAAATTATCACCCCATTAGTTTGACAAGTCTGATCTGTAAAGCCACGGAGTGTATTATTATGGATCTCATAATCAAGGACATAGGCAATCTCCAAGCACTTGACTACACTCAGTTTGGATTTGTCAAGGGAAGATCTTGCCTGTTGAACCTGGCTGATGTCTTTGAGACTGTCACCAAGGCTCTGGATGAGGGAAAGTCAGTACATACAGCTTACCGTGACTTGGCCAAGGCCTTTGACACAACCCCCCACTCAGGGATCATTGAAAAGCTAATACAACTTGGTGTAAATCCCTATCTCATCAGGTGGGTGGCCAACTGGCTCACTGATATGACCCTCAAAGTCAAAATAGACACTTCTACCTCTGATAGCAGACCTGTCACTACTGGAGTTCCCCAGGGGATCTGTCCTGGGACCTCTACTGTTTGGCATTTATTTCTCAGAGTTCCAGGCAAAGATAAAAGGCCTGTGGCTGACCAAGTTTTCAGACAACTGTAAGTTGGGTGCTGTCATTGACCCCACAAATGATGTTAACATACTGCAAGAGGGTCTCACAGCAACCAATGATTGGTGCCAAAATCATGGCCTCAGGCTAAATGCAAAAAAATGTATAATCATACCATTCTACAAAAACATGAACCCTACCGATTACCACATGAACGGCAACCCCCTAAGTGCACAACCTATGATGAGAGACCTGGGCACTTAGGTTGATAACAACCTCACATTCAACCATCATGTAGTGGCAGTGGTCAGAAAATCCTTTTACCTGGTTCATTTAATAAGTAAAGGGATTGCATCCATAAAAAAAGGAGGCTATTACCTCTGTATAATCCTCCCTCATTAGACCAATTATTGTCCTATTTGATTTAATGGGAATGAAAGTAGAACAGACCACAGGAATAAAATGAGGAGACATGCAAGTGGCTGATGTGATTTGAAGAAATAAGCCATAGTATGACACATTTTGTCTTCTTAGGGTTTTGTTGGTTAAATGTTTGATAGAGTAGAGGGGTTAATAATGATAGTGCATTTTGGGACAGATTAATGAAATAATTAGTTTCTACATTGTGGCGGGAAAGTGACCCATTTATTGTTCTCGTCAGCAGAGTTAGAAAGCGTTATATAAAGACTTTAATTTCAGATTATGATTACACAAGTTGTTTAAGAATGGCCTGGTGTTTAAATCATTACCTGTTAAATGTGGGTGATAACAAAGTAGTATGAATGGTTTATATTATGCAGGTTACAACTGTATTTTGTAAATAAATAATCATAAATACTTCTGTCCAATAGTTCTGAAATGGTATACTTTCTTTTATTTAATTCTGTAAGTCAGACATACACAGCCATTTGTTTGAGAGTAAGTAATTTTTCAAAAAAAAGTGATGATAATAGCATGGAGTCGATATTATTTCAAAATTGTCTTATGAGACATTTTACTAGTTAGTACATTTATTCCCCTCTCTTTATTTATATGGATTTACTTTGTTTTCTAGGGATTAGAAAGTGTCTTCTTCAAACCCTTTAAATATAAGGATAACATTTAAGGAATTTGATGGGAAGATTGTAGATTCCTGTCCCTTTAGTGTGCTATTGATTTTAGCAATAAGTAATTGAGCCAGTACCATGTTGTAAAGTGAACTGTACAGCAGAGTGTGAGAAATTGTAACAATTGCACATGCTTTAACACCTCAGGAGGAAGAGGAATAGAAAATAGGTAGAGTGGAAGAAGAATAGCAAAGCCTGAAATAGCATGTATAATAACTTTGGCATAGATATGAGGCCGAATCAGATATAGAAATAAGGTACATAAGGAAATCTGGCAGTGAAATTCCATAAGTCCAGGAAATCATCAAAAGAAAGAAAGAAGGCATGCAGGAAAAAGTGGGAGATAGAAAAGATGGTTAACACAGCAGCTGCAGTGGCAAAGAAAATGACTTCAGAGGCACTTTACCAGCTTCTGTAAAGTGACTCAGCAGATGATACAAAGAAAATTTTGCAGATTGCAAGGCACAGACAGAAAGATAAAGAAGATAGTCATTAGACACACTTCATAAGGACTGCCAGCAACAACTTCCTCACCAAACTGCAGGACATCAAAGTCAAACAGAAGGAGTACTTCCAGCAGCTTCTAAATGAAGAAAGTCCAACAGTAGCTTTATTGCCCCTCACATAATCTCCAATGAAAGAAGATGAGCCCACCACAGAAGAAATAAGAACAGCACTAAGGAAAATGAAAGTCAGGGAAAGCAACAATCGCAGATGAGGTCATGGCAGATGTGATCAAGATGTTTGGTGAGTGGAGAGAAAGACATATCCCAGATGACTGGGGAATAAACATTCTAGTCCCAGTGTACAAGAACAAAGGGGACACTCACAAATGTGTGCAGTATAGAGGTATCAAACTCCTGTGACACTGTAAGAAAGTTGTGGAATGAATGATTGACAAATTAACACACAAACTGGTAGAAAGTAAGATGGGAAATGAGCAGTCTGGATTCAGCTCAAGATACATCACAAATGTTTGCATGGGGACATATAGTTGAGAAGAAAGTAGAAATGAAGAAAGATTCAAATTTTGCATTCCTAGACTTGGAGAAAGCATGTGGCAAGATCCTAAGAAAGCTGATTTGGGCATGGTTCAAAGTTCCAGAAACATTGGTAGAATTATTGTTATGTGCAAGAACACAATAACACAAGCACAAAAAGAGTTTGGACTCTCAGAGGGGCTCACAATGGGACTGGGTAAGCATCAGGATTTAGGTTTGAGATAACTTGTTCATGCTGATGATTCACTACATTAAAAAACAGGTTGGAGGAGACAGATCAAAACAGCTGCTGTATGTAGATGATGTGGCATTACAGACAGATTCTGAACAAGGATAGCAACAATGATAGGGAAATAGAATGCAAAACTGAAGGCCTATGGGGTGAAACTGAGTAAAGATAAGACAACTGTAACGGTAGGAAATGAGGGAACTCAGAAGAAGGTGAGAAGTAATATAGAAGGGGAATAGGGGAACAGCTGTTAACCTTTTGTCTGCCTTTGATGTCCTGCAGATTGGTGAGCAGGTCGTTGCAAGTATCTGGGATGGATGACTGAGAAGAGTGAAAATCTGATGGAGGACAATCAGAGGGTTGTAGATAAATGACACAGAGTGTCAGGGGTAGTACATGACAGACGAATGTCAAAGAAGCTGAAGTGTAAGAAGCACTAAACAGTGGCGCAACCAGTACTACTGTATGATATGGAAACCTGGAAAGTGGAGGCAGATCAGTTAAGTGATAGAGATGAAGTGCCTGACATGGGTGGTAGGATGGGAGGTATGGGACAGATGAAGAAATTAGCACATTGGAACAGAACCCAAGTAACTCCATTTTCAGAGGTCGAAGAGAACAGATTATCATGAATCAGACTCGTGCAAGAAAGTAGAAAATCAGGTGAAAAAGATTTGGGACAGATAGAAGGAATACAAAAGAAAATTAGGGCATCCAGCAAAGAGATGGACGAACTGTGTACAAGAAGACTTGACTGTCACATGTGAAGAGTGGCACTGAATTGAAAGAGATGATGACTATTGATGCTGCACAATTTTTTTGTAATCATTTATATATCTGCTTTTTATTGGGTTGTACTTTTATATGTTTACCTTTCATTTTATTGCCGCTATTGCCAAGGTCATGGTTGAAATTGGTCCCTGAACTCATTCCCTTACATGCTAAGAAATGCTAATTAATAAACAAACAAACAACAATGGAGACTCGCAGCACTTAGCAAGAGAAGCATTGTAGTTATGCACATCAAAGTGCTCACTGAGTGTATCATATAAATAGTGAGGAAAAGGGAAGAAAGGAAGAAAGGAACATAGAACTCAAGCAAGCAGCAAGAAGAGGAAAAATATATAAGACTGAAAGGAATAGTACCATTTTTTTTTGTGCAATATTTTTATTTTATCTTATTTTTATTTTACATTTGTTTACCAGGATGGTCCGACTGGACACAGGTCCATTTTCAGCAGAGGCCAGGGGAGAAAAGCTCCACAGTAAGTAAAAAATTTAAACAATATGATAAAATACATTATACAGCAGTATGAAATAACAAGAGATACATGTACAGAAAAAAAAATAGTTAAACATAGTTAATAACACGAGTCGAAAATTTCAGTCAGCAGTAAGAGTAACCTAGACTGTAGTATATATTTCAGTAGGTTATTAGGAATTGAGGTATACAGAGTGACATAATAGAAGGACCTATGTAATAAATGGGCATAACCACTTATTCATTAAGTGTGATCTAAGTGAGTTTTTAAAGTGAGTAGAAGTAGAGGCAGAAATTAGAGCAGAAGGGAGGTTATTCCAGGTTTTAGCTATGGTGTAGGAGAACAGTGCTTTTCCTGCAGTGAGATACGGAGGAGGGGTTTGTCGGAAGATCAGAGAGGACGATTTGTATTATACTGTGTAAGAAGTTGGACTAGTGCTGGGGTTTTTTCAGGATGACATAACACTGTAGGCAATAACTAACTGGCGATAGTTTAGTAGCTGGGAAAGTTCTAGCCATTGCAGTTCCCTTAGTACCTGCAATGGTGGGTTCTAATGGTGGAGTTGTTCACAAACTTGACAATTTTATTATAACATGACTCGAGTCTGGCAAGGTCAAGTTTTCTAAGCTGGGTGAGAACTGGTGCAGCATACATTAGGGTGAACAAGAGGTGAGTTTGAGGTAGGGTAATCCTATATAGTGTTCCCATTTTTTTATGGGCCTTTTTGATAGTTTGTGACATGTGGACATCAAAGAGTAGATTTTTGTTAATTTCAACACCTAGGAGTTTGGTATGATCAGAGGGAGAGATAATAGTTCTATTTTTGGAGGCGATAGTGAAGGATAGAGGGGTAGGCATGGTTTTGTTGGGGGTGAAAAGTAGCGGTTTGGTTTTGTTAGGGTTTAGGATAAGTTGGATCTGAGTGATCCATTTCCCCACAGAGCTAAAGGATTCCTGGGTGAGTTGTTGTTGAGTGGCAAGTGATGAAGCAGAATAGATAAGAGTTGAATTGTTGGAGTATTGTATAAGTGAAACATGCTGTGTGGTGGTATGAAGATTATTGGTAAATATGTAGTAAAGAAGTGGACCTAATATTGACCCTTGTGGTACACCTATGGTAGTTGGGAGTAAGGGGGATAGTACACCTTGCCATTGGGCAGAGTATTGCCTTTCTGACAGATAGTTTTTAAACCAGGCTATAGTGGAAGGGGCAAAGGATAGGGAGGTCAGAGAGTCTAGTAGTAAGGAATGTGAGACCATGTCAAATGCTTTGAAGAGGTCTAAAAATATTGCATATACAAAGTTATTATTATTTCTGTGTTGGTTGACCAGATTGGTGAAAGAGAGCAGAGCGGTTGTTGTGCTATGGTGTTGCCGGAAGCTGTGCTGTGTGGGGTAGAGGAGATTATGTGAGTTTAGGAACTGTTTTACTTGAGAATGTATACATTTCTCTAGTATTTTAGATAAGGGGATAGAATGGCAATGGGGTGATAATCTGAGTATTCATAAGAGTTTCTGCTTTTATGAAGTGGAATAATATATGATACCTTCCATAGTTGTGGAATATATGCTTCTTGTATGGAGCAGTTGATAAGAATAGAAATAGGGTTGGATAAGGATTCTGCAGCTATTTTTAGGAAGTTGGCTGGTAGATTGTCAGCAGCAAGGGTAGTAGGTTTCAGTTTTAGGCAGAGCTTTTTAATTGTTGAGGTGGGAATTGGTGAGAGAGTAAAGGATGGGATGTTGTCAGGGCTTTTGGTTGGGTTATATGTAAGGTTGTTCTTGGATAGTTGGGCAGATAGCGTTAAGATAGATTCTGTGAAATGGTGATTAAATTGGGAGGCAATGTCCATATTGTCACTGGCGGAGTTTGGAGTGGAAGTGGTAATTTTGCTTGGTTTTAACAGAGTTGATGGCATGCCAAAACGTCTGTGGATCTTTTGAGCACCTGTTTTGGATATCGAGGAAGTAATTTTGTTTATCGAGTTTGGTTTGTCTCTCGGCCTGATTTCTAAGTTGTAGATAGTTTTGTTTGGCTGGACTACTATTGTCTTCCTTCCAGATTTTCCAAGCCTTCTCTTAACTTTAGTGGGGCTCTAGTTTCCCTAGTTAGCCATCGTGCATAGTTTGCTTTGGCTCTTATTTTCCTAATTGGTGCAACTCTATAAAGGACATTAGTGAGAATATTGTTAAACTACTCAATGGCCTTGTCTAGTTTTAGGGTTTGTAGTGGTATCCATTTGCAATGATTTAGAATACTGTTAAGTTCTCGTATATTTCTTGCTCTTCTTGCTCTTTCTCATAATAGCTTGCTGCAACCTGTTGTTTTTGTATACTATTACACACTGTCTATATTGTGAGTACCTACTAGAGGGCTTTTTAAATATGTTTGAGACTTATCTGTTATGTTCTGTCTGTGTTATCTGAAGCTTTTCTCCCTGGGCCTCCACTGAAAATAAACATATATCCAGTCGGACTATCCCGGTCAACAAATGTAAAATGAATATTAAATAAAATAAATAAATATTTAGTTTGCAATCGTCTCTGACTTGTCTAAAAACAATGGGTTTGGCTATGTTGCTATGTTTCCACAGGAGGAAAGTGGGGAGATGGTCACTGAGACCATCTGGAAGGCAACCTGTATGGTTTGGGACAGTTGACTAGTGTCCAATCTAGTATAGATTATTTATGGGTTTATTGTCAACTTTAGTGGGGTTTTGGATGAGTTGGGTAAAACTGAAAAGATTAATATAGTTAGAGGTGTTGCTAGAGGTACAGGTTGACCAGTCGATGTTTAGGTCACCTAGTAAGATGGTTTCTTGAGGGAGATTATCTGTGGCTCATTGTAACATTTCTTCAATGATGGGAGAGTTATTACCTGGGGGATATAACAGCAGAGAATGATGATAGTTTTGTGTGTCATTTATGCTTAGGGTTGAACCTAAGGGTTCAGCATTTTTAAATTTAGGTATGGGGGCTTGTAGAGGTTTGATGTTGAGTTTATTTTTATAGAGGATAGCAACTCCACTTCCCTATCTTCCTACTCTGTCCAGTATTAGGATGATATATCCTGGTGGGAGAATTTCTTCATTTTGGGTACTAGGTTTTAGCCACGTCTCAGTAATGGTTAGTATGTCAGGGGAGTAGAGTGCTATAAATGCATGTAGATCAGGAAGCATGTTAGAGACACTTCTAATGTCGACATTAGGAATCAATAGGTCAGACATTGGTTGAGAGTAAAGAGTTTTGTGGCCCTGGGTTTGGGTGTATGTCTCCTGATATAAGTAGATTTTTTTGTGATAAACAGTATGTGCTTAATTGTGTGCAATATGTCTGTCTTGGATCTCAGTGATAATTTTCTACTGTAAGGTGGTGTTATGTGAGATTTATAAATGTGTAGTATTAAGCTGTCATTAAATAATGTAGAGAGATGGGAAAGTATATGTGTGAGTATGTATTTGTTTGAGTGAGTGTCGTATGGAATGATGTGTTTTCTAGTGATGTGTTTGTATATACTGATGTGATGTTTGTAAAGTACGTTAGGGGTAGGGGTAGGGAGAGGAATCCTGGGATTAATGGTACTTTTTGAGGCAGTGGTGGTTGGGTCTTAGTGGTTTTGGGTTCAAGTATGGGTGTATGTGTGAAGGCATATATACTCCATTTTCATAATGAAATGAAAAAGGTAATGAGTAAGGGCCTTGGATGGACCACAGGGAGAAGGGCAGTTAGTAGCTGGAGGCAGAAAAACACAGACACATACTGAAATAGAGATGAATGTACAAAAGGTGGGGTGGACTGTGCATGGATAAAAACAGACGGACTGTAGACAACTTGTGATATGGTTCATTGGACAATGAACAAAGGATGAGCAACAACACAGAAGGGAAGGGTAAGGCAAAGATGAGAACAGAGTGGGTTGCTGGCATGATTGGCTTCCTGATGAGCCAAGAGGCCCACTTCCCCAGACATCACACAGATATCAATTTCATGGGTTGGAACTGCTGAAGTGGCCCAATAACATAGACCCACTGACCAAGGAACTCTTTAATTTACTCCAGAATTCACTACTTGTTGATGCATGCATCCAGCTTCCAGCACTCTTTGTCAGCCAATAACCTCCACAGCTGCTGCTGAGTCACCCCAGGTGATCCCCCATCTGGCTCTAGAAAAGTAGTCTTCACCCCTCTACCCCCCAAATTAGAGGCTGAAATGGATGGCACAGTGAACCTCTCATATCACCTCCAGGAGAGGATCTTTCAACCACCTACTCCTAAAAATTAGACCAGAATACCATGATGGCACAGCTGCTGACAAAGACCAAGGTAAGTATGGCTACATACTCTGTCATAACTGGACCTATACAAAGGAGACAATGTTAGAAGAAGATGATAAGACACACAGACAACATTAATAAAGTGGAGTTGTATAAGAGAAGGTTATACAACACATGGTCACCCTGCTGCCCAAAAGAGGCACTCCTGCTATCTGCTGCAGTGAACCATATTCAGCTGATTATCCTCAGCAGTTGTAAAACAAAGTTACCATTCATCATAGGTGTTCAGCACATAGCTCAGAGTGGCATAAAAAGCATACAAAAAATGCATTTAGTTAATTTCTGGCTTCATCTCTTGGCAAAGCAGGTCAGAGTGGCTCTAATTCAGGTCATCATAGTGATGCCTGCACAGTTCCAATGTGCAGGTGATGTCCATGACATCAAGCAATGTCTGTGCAAGGCTGAACAAGCTTTTCAAAAGAGCCATCATATCCCGCTAGATGGTGCTCCTTGTAGTCCTAGTGCAAGAAAAGTAAGGCAGTCTTGCCATCTGTGGACCATCATGAAAAAGTTGTGCAATTGTCAGTCGAGGAAGTGACCATGGCCATTCTGTAGTTCCACTTGAGAAGCATTATGGTATACTCATGTGAACAGATGCACTTTGCTGTATCATGAGCCATGCAACATAGCACCACACCTTAGCTAGTGTTAAAAGTGCTCACTGCTCTTGTAGATGTACACAGACATCACATCCCTTGTGTTAATCAACATATGCACATGTGCAACACGTGCCCCCCCTGTGAAATATTTTGGGATGCTGAGTGCCCTAGTGAAATACAAAGACTGTTTTTCTTAGTGTATTCTGTTCACCACTGTCCCACTGCATGATCATAGCAGTAGGACATGTGTAGCCAACTCATGTCCTATTATTTTACGGTCTATGCCCTGAGATTAGTTGCCCTTATCTGCCTATTGAAGTGATTTCTCAGCAATCAGTGTTCAAGTAGTCATATAACTAGAAACTAAGAGACTACCAGGGACTGCAAATGTACTGATCTTCATTTTACAGGGACTGTTTTCGCTTTGCAGGTATGTGGTATATATTCAGTTCTGGCAGAAAACAAGATAGAACTGTGAGCAGTGTTATCATTACCCAGTGCCCATCCCATAACACATATGTTATATTTTTTTCATTTACCCATCCCACGATCAATGTGAGGGGCCCCTGTAAACCTTCCATTTTCTTTGCTCAAAAATTATGGACAAAGGTTCAAAATTTGGTACATTTTTCAGTATTACTTTCAGTTCACTTAAAATGTTAACAGTTTAACAGATTTTGCATTTTCTGAAAAACAAGTATGAAATTCTAAGAACTTGCTTTACTGACTGACTATAATTTTCAATTATCTTCCAGAAAATCAAGCAAAAATAGGAGGAAAAAATCAGGGAAGTTGAGAGCGTAGCTCCCAAGTGTAACACACTACATTGAATTTTCCTCATTTTTGAGTCTAAAAATGTCCATAGTACATTCTGTGTCACATTAAAACTGTCTGTCACACATTCATTGTTAGGAATGTCTTTTAGATAATATCCATGGTAAATAATATGAGATATTAATTCATCAAAATAACTTTTATAAATATAAAGTAATATGTTTTAACAATCCTGTATGCTTCCTAGTTGAAGCTGTTAATAAGTATATTACATTTTGCCTAATCGTTCCACATTTTGGGAGGTAATATTTCACATTTGGATGGAAAGTTGAGAGCTATGGTTAAGAGGCATGTTTCCCTGTAGTAGCACCCCCACCCTTCAGCAGCAGTATAAATTTTCAGGGCATTTTTTTTAACATCTTTAGTCTTCACACCTGATTGATCTTTTTATGGAGGGAGAGGAATCAAAGAGGGAGCTCTAAACTATACCTCATTCCAAGCAGTATTCTTCATATTTGAGTGCTAAGTTCCATGCTGAAGGAGTCTTCCATAATTTCAGTCAACTGCTGAACTACAAATTCATTTACATGATGGATTTGACAAAGGAAAGGAAACATGGGGGAGGGGGACAAAGAAACAACTAGCAGAATCCTTACAGAAGGAACACACACGCACACACACGCACACACACACACACACACACACACACACACACACACACACACACACACACACACACACACACACACACACACACAATCACACTCTGGGATTCATCAACCACTGCACGGTGTACAGGAATAGTGCAAGAGCTGCTGGAAGCAATATGGCCACAGAGAGATCCAAGAACAAGCTCCTGGGACATGCACAAGCGCTACTGCACTATTCCTGCATGGCCACAGCTCCTGTATGCTACTTACCCCATTTGCAGGTGAAAACCATGCAAATGAGGTCAGGAAGCTGGCAGCCATCAGTGCAGGATTAGTGTAACCTGCAGAAATGTACTCAGTTAGTAACCGAGTACATTTCTGCAAACTACAAAACGGAGCCATAACAGTTCCAAATAAAGGGTGTATATAATGTGGGAAGGCATGCCAATGGCCAAATATATGGCCATTGGCATGGAAAACAGTTTCAAAATAATGAAAATAACTTTTTTTAACCGATTTTGGCCATTTAAGCATAGAGCAGCAGAGCAAAAATGGGATCGGGCCGAAAATAAAAATAAAACCTTGAAAAAAAGGTTTTTCTGCAAAAATCACAATTTTGCCATTATAGTCAATGGCAGGCAGAAGATATCTAGGCCAGTGAATAGTGGTTGCTAAGGGGAAAGGCTCAGTGTCAGACTTGTAACTAGGCATTAGCAGGCAATTCTATGCAAATGAGGGGAATTATACTGAATCACAGATTTCCCTTCACTGCTAGCCTGCACCCAACCGTGTAGGTGCAGGAAAACCATGGGGAAGCCTAAGAGTTAGCAGACATTATAGAGGGGTGTGTCAGGCATACTGTAAGCGTACTGGAGCTCTGTGGCTCGGGTTTGCTCTTAGCTTAGCAGAGCTCAAGAAGGGGTGTGTCTGAAGCTGCCTAGCACTCTTTACATTGCCTAAATGTGTGTGCACACAGTGCACCGGGTTTTAAAAAAACAAAAAAACAAAACCAGAAAATAGCAGCTCTGTTCACATCTGAGCACTGGGTTTGGTGTGCCTTGGGGCTTAAACTGGAAGGCAATGGGAAGGGAAGACAGCAGTAGGAAGGTAATCAAGGAGAACTAGCATAGCTGTCAGGGGAAATGTATCAGAATCAGCCAATTACACAGGCAGCAGCCCAGCCCAGCTAAGCACACTACTATAAACTATGCAAACACCTTTTCCTATGGTTTTTCCCACAAACTCTACACCACCAGTGTACACAAATGGGAAAATTTTACCTAACAAAAGCAACAAAATGATAGGGGCTGCATTTGATCTCATATATCAACATGTGGAAGAGGCTGAAGGTGGTGAGGATGAGAATGCTGATGACCAACCCACAGTGAGGAGAAGGAGAACAGTGTACAGACTTAGGGTAACCTATCAGGGGCTACATGACCTGGAGATAGTAGAGCACTATACGGTGGACATGGACCTCCTACATCAAATTGTTGAGCTGTGCTGGCCACACCTCACACACAGAACCAACAGAGGGGAACCCATTCCAGTGGATAACGAGGTATGTGTAGGCTTAAGAATACTAGCCACAGGTACCATCCAAAGGCCAACTGGGGAAATCATAGAGATCTCACAGGCATCAGCATCCAGTGTACTCTACCAGTTCTTGGATGCCATGGCAGCACATGCCACACCCATGAGGCATTGACCAGCAATATGCATCTATGCATCTCTTTCACAAAATAGCAGAATACCCTAAGGTACTGGGTGCTATAGACTGCATGCACATACACATCAAAGCACCAATCAAGGTAGGGTCTACATAAACCACAAGGGCTTCCCCTCCATCAACTGCCAGGTTGTGTGCGATGCCCAGGGCATTATAATGAATGTGTGTGCTGGCAGCCCTGGAAGCTATCATGACTCCCACATCTGGCATATGACGCAGCTGTACCAGAGATTTGCTAATGGGGGATGCTGGTTACGCACTGGAGCCATGGCTAATGACACCCATCAGAAATGCACACACACCCGAACAAGAACTCCATAATGAGGCACACGCACAGACCAGAATCATAATAGGCCATGTGTTTGGGATGCTGAAGTCATGGTTCTGGTGCCTGGACATGCCCAGTGGAGCCTTGCAGTACTCACCAGCTACATGTACCCAAATTGTCATTGTATGTGCCATGCTACACAATGTGATCCTGCGGAAACAGCTGCAGCAGAAATAGCATCGGGCAGAGCCACACAGCCCCCCCCCCACCATTGCCAAGGCCTGCACAGGCACAGAGTGACTTAGAGGAGGAACAACCTGAGCCTGCCCCAGTAGGCAGAAGGAGGCATGCCCAATATGCCCAGGCCTTGAAAAAGAGGCAACGCATAGCACATACACTGACATGGTAGGAATCTAGGGAATGACACCTCACTCTGACTCATACATACAGTAAAAGGGATGCCAAACATGACACAACCTGTGCTTAACCATGTATAGGGAGTGTACTATATGCATCTGACATAGTCAGCCCTCCAGTACCATCCTTAATACTGGCACAGCCACAAGGTAAGTCACACTCACTATCAATTACTGAATGTAGTAGTATGTTCTGCTACCTGTATCTATAGTATGGATGTGAGCATGTTAGGGAATCGGGTGGCTGAATTGGATGGCAGCAGATAGCAGACACCTATATCAGCAGCATGAAATCCTTAACAAATACTGGTGTCAACGTAGTAGGCAGTAGTAGACAAGGTGACAAAACCCACTGCAGGAAATCTGGTGGGCCAAATGTGTGTCCACAGGACACACACATGCATGTCAGTGAGGCTCACATACCCAACAACAGTATAAGCAAGCAGGACAGGTGTAGACAAACACAAAGAAAGGCTGTGCTAAGGCCTTTGATTGATGGCTATGGAGAACAGCCCCCCCCATCCAGACCAATACAGACAGAGTACAACAGGTCAGGCAGTGGGATGCTAGTTCTGAAGGGTAAGAAGTCTGAAACTGAAATGTAGGTCAATGAAACCTAAGAACTGTAGTACACTGATATGCCTCTAGTCTGCATGATAGGTCAGAATACAGAATGAAATGGAGTACCTGAAATACCAGTACAGTCATAGCAAATGTTTACAGTTGTCAGGTGTGACCCCCCCCCCCATAATCCTATGTAGAAATGTAGTAACATGTATGTCTAGGTATAATAACAGAGGAACACAGATTACCTGAGCTGGCCTAAGTAGCAGGATAGATTTTATGCAGAGCTCTGTGTGTTAGGTTGTTCTGTGTTGCATATTGTGAGAAAGTGGACAGCATGTAGGCATGGAGGGTTGTGTCCTGGTGGCCCGTGGCTAGTACTGTTGATGACAGGGCCAAGTTCTCACAACTGCAGTGCCAAATATAATGCATCCCAGCAAGACACAATTCAGCAGTAATCCATACTACTGATCGGCTGTAATACCTGTCACCATCTGAAAGATGGACATGTCATGAATGTGGGCCCAGACATACAAACAGTACACAGGTGGAGCTACCCTAGACGTAGAGTGTATAAAATGTTACTGTCAAATGGACACACCTTTGGAATTGTACATACAGGTTAGCAGCACCATAGATGGCTGTGTAGTATGGAATACTGATGTCATCTGGCCAAACACTGGCAGACCAAAAACGGCACAGGTATGAAGTACTGAGAAAATGCTGATGTCCCTGTACAAGCCAGCATAAGTGGAAGGCCCCACGTATATCTGTGAGTCAGTTGCAAGTAGTTTCCATAGCACACATGCACCCAGCTCACCCCACCATAAGCCACAGGTACCTCACAGATCTTACCCTTGCTGTTGGGAATGAGTACAATATGACCCCCACCTCTGTATGGCAATAGCCACAGAATGCAGCATGCTAAAGAGGTGTCCCATACAGCTGTGTCCCTAGCTGTAAGCAGAACTCTGCCAGCATTCACACCAATGGAGCAACAAGGACAGAAACATTTGACATTGACACCTTGCACAGCTACCCTGTCACCTCAGGGGAATATACTTGCTTGCAGCCTAGGACTGTAGGTGAGGTACAATGCATCAGCCTGCTACAGATGGCCTGCATCACTATCAAATGCCCTACAGTCCTCTGTCAAAGACCTGTGTCTCACCCATACTGCCAATGTATGCTATCTCATGGGCTCCCAAATAACAACATAGGACAGTCCACAGAGCATAAATGCAAGGCCATGTTGACAAATCCCAGTAGCATGTCCACCATACCCTACTGCATGAACTGTGAACCAACCCCTAAATACTGCTGGGATGAAGTGATAACTATAGGGATACTTATCAGATAACGTTTGCATAATGTTCGGAACAGGATAGAATAACAGAGGGCGGGGAAGAAGCATGGACGCCATAGAGTGCGTGAAGTCTGAAACTCAGATGTGTGCACATACTATCACTGCCTGCAAACACAGGAATGGGTGGCTACAAACCTGCTCATAAACCACAATGTGAAGGGGTAATGACCAGAAATATGAGCCCTGTCTCTGGGTAACCTGTGTGAATCTGTACAGCTGTGATGTATGGCCACAGCAGGATACGGCCATACAGTCAAGTCGATGGATGTACAAGCATGGGATCCTCAGCCACCACAGTACCACGGTGCTAAAGCATTTACACAGACCCATCAGCAAGTGTCCGCAGCTCCCCCTCCAGAATGGCATGACTGTGCAAGAATATCTATGCTGCAGACTAGAATACTGGACACAGCTTCTTTCATCTTTTGTTCCCCAGGAAATTACTGCAAGTAAATATGTATATCTGTCAGTGTTTGATGACCTAAAACATCACAGTGTAAAACAGTACATATTTCTGAATATCTCTGCTAACACCAAAACCATGTTAGCAGAAGCAGCACAGATACAATTAGTTATAGTATCCCACTATCCTTTGCCCATTGTGACCCCATATTGTCAACCGATCTACAGATGTCCTGCAGAAGCAGGTTGCTAGCTGTAGGTGTAGAACACAAAATCCTGCACTGGAGTACAACCTACCTAGAATGGATTCACACATTTAATACAGAATGTCATACTGGGCATGCTCCCACACTTACAGAAATGAAGCCCATGTCTGGCAACAACTGTGGACTATACATATCTGTCAGTCGCAGATGTTTGTGCGCACACTCTACATTGCACACCAGTCATGTTTTGCACACACATCGGATAGGAATACAGACATATATCCAAGGACAACACACTATAATAGGCCAAACTTACATATACATAGATGTGTGGAAGAGAGTGACAGACAGTGACAAAGAGCTTCCCATCATGAGGCCTGTCCCACCAAGCAAACATCCAATTGGCCAATACCACATGATGTGCAAATGTCAATCACTGTAGATATTTGCTTCTGGTATCCCTAAGCACTGTAGTATCTGCGGTGCTTGTGATAACTGTGTAACATGACTGTACAAGTCATTATTCATCTAGCAGTTGTATACACGTTCCTGTTAAATGTAAACCTGCATGTGCCTGAGTGTTGTGTGTGTGCTTCCTGATGAATTGTTTATGACCCATTCACAAACACTGCACTCCCCATTGTCCTACTTTGGTAAGCTTGCTGATGTCATTCACCTTGAAATGCACCTTTGGGGAAGGAGTATCCCTATAAGCTCTGTGGTGCGTGCTATAACTGCATAATGTTATAGCGTGATATAGAAGTTCTAATCCAAGACATGGTGACTGTGTATGTAGGGATCAATGCTTTTGAGGCCATTGACAGTCACTACACTTTCCATTACCCTACTTTAGCAAGCTTGCTGATGTCATTCACTTTGAAATACACCTTTGGGTAAAGAGTACGGTATAAGCTCTGTGGTGCAAGCTATAATTGTGTAATGCTATAGTGTGATGTACTAGTTAGGTAAGAGTTCTAATCCCATCATGGCAACTGTGAGACTGTGTTTGTGTGTGTTTGGTTGTGTGTATGTAGGGATCAATGCTTTTGAGGCCATTCACAGTAACTACACTTTCCATTACCCTACTTTAGAAAGCCTGCTGATGTTATTCACCTTGAAATATACTTTTGGGGAAGAAGTAGCCCTATAAGCTCAGTGGCATGTTCTATAACTGCTCAATTCTGTAGTGTGATGCACTAGTTAGATATGAGTTCTAATCCCAAACATGGCGACTGTGCGTGTGTGTAGGGATAAATGCTTTTGAGGCCATTCACAGTCACTACACTTTCCATTACCCTACTTTGGCAAGCCTGCTGATGTCATTCACCTTGAAATAAACCTTTGGGGAAGGAGTAGCCCTATAAGCTCTGTGGCACATGTTATAAAATGCATAATACTGTAGTGTGATGTACTAGTTAGGTAGGAGTTCTAATTTCAGACATGGCAATTGTGAAACTGTGTATGTGCTTGTGTTTGTTTGTCTGTGTAGGGATCAACGCTTTTGAGGCTACTCACAGTCACTACACCTTCCATTGCCCTACTTTGGCAAGCCTACTGATGTCATTCACCTTGAAATACACCTTTGCGGAAAGACTATCCCTATAAGCTACATGGCGCATGTGATAAATGCAGTATACTGTAGTAGCAATACATAGCTAGGTAGAGGTTTGAATCTCAGCACTGTCAAGTGTGTGTGTTTATCATCAGCATCGTGTGTGGAGGTAGCTGTGATTGTGTAATAACAGGGCTCATTGGGGGTGGGTTTTGCACATATCTTATATGAAGGACCTATTACATGTAACAATGTCCACCTTACAAGGACAACAGATGTCAAACAGCAGAGAGGCTGGTGTAGACACTCCATACCCCTACATGTGACATTATGGATTGGGGAACAATATAGGCAACCCTTGTATTACCCAGAAAATACTCTCCACCAATGTCTCATACACAAACACACTTGGCTAAGCAATAACTACTATGTTGGTAGTTCCCTGCATATTGCCCACAGATAGTAACCGTGGTGTGATTGCAGTGGACTACAGAGGACATGGCACCCTGTTCCATCCCTAAAATAGGCAAATAATTGCTTATAGTGGTCCTTTGCTATGTTCCCCACTGGATGCTTGCAACAAATGTAGAGTCAGCAAATGTAACCCACAAAGGAAATACCATGCCTTATACACATGCCCTGTATGTACAGATGCCACTAACACAAGTGAATAACTGAATCATGCTGTCAGTGTAGGTGCAGGATCAACCTCAGTTCCATAGCTGTCACAGAACATGCATGTGTGCCATGTGCACTTCCCAGACTACGTCCATGCTATGGAATATAGAACACATACATGGTGAGCACTGGACAGCACTGGCCACCCACAATAGTAACCCAGATGTGTGGATGGTGAATACAATACCCACCTGTGTGGGCCAATCCAGGGACTACACCCCTGAGCCACATTGCAGACCATTGTCATGTGGCCTGATGCCAAGGTATACCCTTTGGCTAGCCTTGTACAGCCTTCTGGCACAGTCAACCACTACACACCTGTGAAGCAATGAACCCATGCATGTCAGTACTGGCAAATTTGTGTCTGTCTGCAGAGATTAATGATTTGGAAGCCATTCACACTCACTGCACCTCCCATTTCCCTACTGAAGCATGCCTTCTGATGTCAGTCACCTTGATATACCCTTTGCCCATATATCAGCCTGATAACCTCTGTGGTGCATGTGATACCTGCATAATACTGTGGTGTGGCAAACTAGTTAGGAATTCTAATCCTGATCCTGCCAACTGTGATAATGTGTGTGATTCCCTGAGAGAGTGTGGTTGTGTCATCCTTGACAACTGCTTTTGTGGACAGGCACATGTACTACACCTACCTTATCCCTTCATTATCACTGTTGCTGATGTCACTCACCTTCAAATATACCTTTGAACAGCTCTCCAACATGTAAGCTATGTGTTGCATACAATAACTGCATAAAGATATAATAGCAATGATTAGTCAGGCAGGGGGTTGAAACCCTGTACTGGTAAGAGTCATGCTTAGCTCTTACTCTCATACCCCATTCCTTTCTTACATTGCCTCTCTCACTCCCTCGCTGGTGGATGTGGGAAAAGTACACCTGCTTTATTTAGGCAGCAGCTTGTGTTTTTTAAGTGATGCTCATGATCAGCTGATGGCCTGTGCATGAATTGCAGTCCCCCACTAGCTGATTGCATGT
>NC_056733.1:1666908991-1666971491 GCF_019279795.1 Protopterus annectens | reverse complement strand
AGTAAATTTAAACTGGGAAGTGTTGTGGATCATAGTATGCTTAAATAACGAACTAGACATTCTTTTATTTCTGATGTCACTGAGGTGTTCAGTTATACAAAACCTCAGTAGCCGAGATGTGTGTCCCACATAAAAAGCAAAACAAAAACAGGTTGCTAAATATATGGCCCAATCACTGCTACAATTCCCAAAGGACCCAATATAATACATCTTAGAGGTATTACTGCTGGTAAATTATTTGGTCTTCAAAACGTATGCACAGGCAGAACAGTGACCACAAGGAATACTACCCACCATTTTCTCACCAAATAATGTGACCTGCTGTATACTGGAAGGGGACGTATGTTTGTAATGGGTAAAATAAGAATTGAGTGTGGGATCTCTGCAATATGAAAATAATCATTGGGATGATAAGAGTTCTGATAGTTTTTCATTGGCCATCAATATGTCCCAATGGTGGTCAATAATCTGTCTAAATATATTGACGTTACATCCAAAAGAGGTGACCAGGCGTATGGGTTGAGCTAAATGTCTATCAGAATTGTTAAGAGGTATGCTGGTACTGCAAATGGTCCGATCTGTATTGTTCTGAGGCAAATGAGCAGGCCTTATTTATGTCATAAGCATTATAGCCCCTACTGAGAAACCTATTAGACGGATCCTGTTGTTGTGATAGATATGCAATCTCAGTGGAACAAATGCATCTAATCCACAAAAATTGAGACTTGGGGATGTTGTGGATGATGTGTTGTGGATGATGACTTGTTGCATGAAGCAGAGTATTAAATTGGGGAAATTTACAGAATACCTCTGTTCTAAGAGTATGATCACTCTCATGGATGATGATCACATCCATAAAGGTGATTTGATTATAATCCCAATTCAGTGTAAAATAAATACCCCACTTGTCATTTAAATATTGTACAAATTATTGTACATATATCATATCTCCTCACCACACTATCCAACAATCATCCAAATACCACTGCCAGATGTCCATTTCATCCAAAAATATATTGTGGCTGGCATCATAAATAAGTTGTTCTTCAATATACCCCATAAACAAATCAGCATAAATGGAGGCAAAAGAGGCCACCATAGCAGTACTTCTAACTTTCCAATAGCATTTCCCATGGAAATGGAAGACATTCTTTGTTAAAACATGTTCAGTAAGACAAATTAATAACATATTAAACCCAGGAGTATATATATCAGCTGTCCCCAACCAGAAGCGGATGGCTTCTAGACCAGCCCAGTGGGGGATGTTGGTGTACAGAGTGGTGACGTCCAATGTACACATCAGCCAACCTGAATCCAATTGTATATTACTAATGATCTGAAGAAACTGTGTAGTATCTTTGATACTTGCTTTCACCATAGGAAGTAGTAGTTGTAAATATTTAGTCAAAAAGGCTGCTAATGGTTCTGTAAGAGACCCCCTGCCTGATAGAATTGGTCTCCCTGGTGGTTGAGTTGGATGTTTATGAATCTTGGGAAGTAAATATAGATATTGGGATTGTGGGTCAGGTACATTCAGTTGAAACACCACTTTTTGAATGATAATGCCTTCTTCCTGGGCGAGTTTCAGGAATTGGTCAATCTAATTTTTAAATTAAAAGTTGGATCCAGTAGCATGTGCATATAGAATTGACCATTGGATAATTGTTTCTCTGCCTCAGCTAGATACATGGACCAATCCATGACGACAACCCCCCCCCTCCTTTATCTGCTGGCAAAATTATCAGCTTGAGGTTGTTACTGAGTTTAGTCAAAGCCTGTTGTTCCTGTTTAGTAAGATTGTGCTTGATGTTACTATGTTAATCTTTATTGAAATGTAGATCTTTGAGAACACAATCTTTAAATATCGCAACATGTTTATCCATGGGTGGCATAAAATTGGATTTGTGGAAATGGAAACCAGTGGATCTTTGAGCCTGGTCATCATCTGAAAAAATAATTTTAGATTCAATAATCTGAAAAAATCACTAACATCATTAGCAAATACATCTTCATTGACAAAAAAACCTGGAACAAAATTCAGACCCTTGTTTAGTAAGTTTATTTCAATATCAGACAAAGCCTGAGTGGATATGTTATGCACATTATTGATAACTTTTAATGGGGTAGAATCATATCTAAAAGTTGTTGAATACTGCCTACTTGTTTGATGTTTTCTAATTCCTCTGTGCCTCTTCCCCTAAAGGGTCAGTACTGGGCCTTCTCTTAGCAATGGGTGACTCCTGGGTGGAAGTAAAGTCTACATCAGTGGCAGATGAAGAATCGTCTCCTGAAGTGCCACTTTGGCCATTCCCCTTATGCCTTAGTATTGACCTGGGTCTTTTCATTTTACTGATTTGTTTATTATTCCCTTGATCCTGGAATCTGACATTCTTTTGTATACCAAAAGGTTTCCCTCTATCATAATCTGAAATATCACAATTAAACTTCTGCATCTTCTTCATTTTTAATTGCTGTTCTACAACTGATAAATCTATGGCCAATAATTTGAGATGTTTAATAAAAAAAGGTTCCCCTTCATAACATTTAGCCTCATCACAACTGTATCTCACTTTCCCAATACATTGATCAATAGTTCTCTCACAATGCAAGATAAGAACATCTACGAAAGCCATAGATGCCTTATGCTGGGCCTGAACTCAATCCTGTGATAACCTGTCATCCACCTGGCTCACTAGAGGATGGATACGAACCCTTAAGCCATGTGGGGTAATATCTTTGAATTTGTAAGCCTTGAAAAGTTTAAGGTGCTATATATTGGACCTCAAGGTCCTCATATTTTTTGTGAGTTTCTGAAAAGGTGTGGCACAAATGCTGTCGGGGTCTGTAACACTTATGGTGGAATTATCTGAACCTGGTTGTCTCAACCCAAAAACTTCAAGATCATCCCTGTCTGCAGAGAGGCCCTCCAGTAATTTGGAAAGATCCATCTTGTTAATCCCCTGTGTTGTTGCAAGCTGGGTTCTTGATGCAATCAAAACTCACTATAATAAACAATAAACAGCTCAGGTATGACTTACCAAATGTGTCCCTTAAGACAAAAACAAAAAGCAAAAAAACACACCAAATAGTATTGACAGAAAAGTCATATATGCAAATATGTCAAATTATGTAAGACATATAGCCTAGTTCACATAATTAGAAGGTTGATTATATCATGGAAACTGGGTGTCCAAATTGTCCCTAACCATATAACATATAAAGAAATAAATGCCAATGATAAAGTCCATTAACTCTGTATATATTCATTCAAAATCGACACTAATGATGGTGCCAATAGCCAGAGCTAAAAGGAAATTCCAACAGAAATTCAATCTGTATGAAAGAATAGGAATCAAGAGTAAACCCCCAATTTGGCTGGATACCCCTGTTCCACAAATAGAAACAATTGAAAACAATTGAAGCTACCAATCCCAAAGTCAATGCCTGACTCCATTAATTAGAAAATGTAATGGCCGACCTTTGTCTCCGCCATTAGTAATATAGGAAAACACATCAGCTAACTGCAAATATTCGGGCTAATTTACATTCCCCGGTTGACTTCTGTAACCACCTGAAGGGACTGCAACCAATTGCTGTGCCAACACCCAATCAATCTGTTAGCTTGTTTGCAATCAAAGAAGAGCCCCCTGAAAGCAGCAAAAGTAGCAAAAAATTGTATATGCAGAAAATCAGCATGTCGTAGTTACCAATACCTAACGAAAACACAAATAAATATTATTCAAACACACAATACCCAAATTATGTGAGCAACTATGCTATGCATGCAAAAATGTAAAACAACAGCAAATTAGGCCAGGTTGTTACAATTAAGAGCCTGATTTTGACATGTAATATATACTCAAATATCCAAAAATATTTTGATTCAAGAAATGTAAGTCCCAATACCAACTGAGTCCATAAACTCCATATATGTTCGTTTGATAGCCCCACTAGTATTGGCACCAATCACTAAAGCTAAGTGTATCCATCCAGCAGCAAAGTCCATCTTTAGCCCCAAAATCAAGGCATAAATGCTGTGCACTCTAGTAAATATAAAGCCCAAATACAAGAAAGTAAGTTGTCAAGTCACACAGTACCTGTATGGAATTTCTTGAATCCAAAATTAAGACACCAAAAAGGTGGAAAAATATAACACCCTACAAGCAATGGAATAAAGTTCATGATGCTAACCCAAAGTCAATGCCAAACACTGTTTGTAAACAAATCCAATGGCCAACCTTCATCTCCACCAATAGAAAACCATTAGTTGTGAATATAAAAGCTGCAGAACATTCCCCGGTTGATCTTTGTCACTACCTAAAAAAAGGTTTTCAAGCAAATGCCATCCAAAATCCCATTCACACTGATAGCTAGTTAACAAAGAAAGATGGGCCACTTAATACCAGCAAAAGATGAATCCCAAACACAGTTCGTCATAGTCGTCACTAACTAAGGGAAACGCAAGCATATAATGTGCAAAAACGTCCAATCACTCAGAAGGCTCCTTAGTAAAAAAGACAAGGGCCTCCTAAAAGCACATAAACATATCTTGCAAACCCCATTCGTCATAGGATAAATCAAACAAACCAGCATTTGGACAGATTGGATATCCTGAAACACAACTCACCACTTGGTATAAAGTGTATGTGCAGCCATCATAAAGCTGTAGAAGGAATGAAAAAAATGTCCGACTGAAGACACCAGCTTCGTCACCAGTACATGAAGCACACAGTTATAATCCGATCCCAATAAGCCCAGACAATAGGATATCAGGATAAGAAAGAGACCCTGATAAATCCACAAAACAAATAAAAAATTGGAGTAAACGCCACTGCAGTTGAAAATCTTCTCCCAGGAGCCAACAGCGTGATTCAATCCAACAGAGAAACACAAAAGGCATGCAAGTATGTCAAGGTACACAGACTGAACCAATTGAACAATAAACACAAAAATTGTCCTGCACCAAAGGAGGGTAGTAGAATATTCAATCCTTTATTGTGGCAACTCCAAAGTAATAAGCAAACCAGTTTCATCAATGGTAATGCCTTATTCAGTGCTACAACACACAAATTATTCATTTAAATAGTAAAACATATAATGAGAGTCATTTTCTTATTGGGTTATATCAAATTTAACCAAGCTCATTAAGGCCAGGCTTAAACAAAGCCCCGCCTAATAATCCAACTAGATTCTTATAGGAAGGTGAGTCACATTATGTGTTTTACTATTTAAATGAATAATACTTTTGTGTGTTATAGCACTAAAGAAGGCATTACCATTGCTGAAACTGGTTTGCTTATAATGGAGGGCACCTGCAAGATCACGGATGCTGTCAGTAACAACTGAATGAGTAGCCCTTGGCATCCTCAGAGGCTGTTGGGGTACCATTCCCTACATGCTTGCACCTCCATGATGGCCTGAAACATGCGTCTGGTGGTACCAGCTGTGGCAGTTCTGCCAGGGGCATGATGACCAGCAGCCCTCCAATGAGCACCCCTGTACATCTGCCTATGTGGTACCCCGCTGGACATCCGGCTATGGCTGCTGTGTCTAGACACACATGCCATAGATACCACACTGTCCTGTCCCATGCCACAAACTGCCAACTGTTATGGCTATGGCCACTGGTGATGGGGTATGTATAGGCATTGTGACTGTGTGTGGGGATGGGTTGGATAACAGTGGGATGTCAAATGATGGCGCAGCTACAGCCCCTGACAACCCCTCCTGTGCCACAACACACCTATCATCATTCTCAGTATCTGTATGGACACCAACATGAGATTGCCTGCAGGAGGGACCCTGACCCACCTTGCCACCTGTGAGAGGAAAACAAGAAACACACTTTAAGACCTGTATGTCATTGCTTAACAGTGCACACGTACGCACACACACACACACACACACACACACACACACACACACACACACACACACACACACACACATACACACGCACACACACACACACACACACACACACACACACACACACACACACACACACACACACACACACTCTGACATTCCACCATACTACTTACCTGTCCCTGTGTTTACAGAATGTCCCTAGTTTTTTCTCTTAATTTCCCCATCCTGCATCAGTCTTGAATAATTACAGTCAATAATACCAATCATTAACATATCATTCTTCTAATTGCTCAGAAAAGTGATCAGAAAACATGACCTGTTACTCCATTAACCCTTTAACTTGATTTGAGTTATTTGTTTCAATGACTCCCTGATGTCATCCAGTATTCACCCTGGTTTTGTCCAGACATCTTGAGCATGGCCCCCATATGTTATAAGCTACTACAGTCACTCAATAATGTCCCACACTGGAGTTCCATACTTAATTAGTGTTCAGTAGATGCAAGATCTGTTGCTCCATTAATGTTTTATGTGGACTACAGTAATATTTGAAAACACTCTCTGGTATTGTCTAGTAATTCCCCAATGCATCTTTAGTGCTGCATACATAGGTATTCTTTCACCTTTCTTCTGACTGCAATTAAAACAGTATCCCTGGTGACTAGTTCTCCATCCCAATGCGTCTTTCATGCTGCAGACTTTATTATACTATCAGCTGTCCTGAGATTACATGTCAGAAAAGTATTCCTGGTGTCTAATGTGTCTGTCCATGTCCATGTTCTGCACGATTTCTAAGGGAAGTTGGAAGGTATGAACAACCCTACACTCACACGTGCATACATGGACACACACACAAACACACAAACACACACACACATACACACATGCATTCTACATACATCAACCCCCCTTCACTCCACCAGATAGCACTTACAGACAAATTACCCCACACACACACACACACACACACACTTACATGTGAGGTTGCACAAAGATATTACACACAGACATCTCATTACCCATCTGTCAACATGCATGACATATGGCACTCAACAGCATGCAGTGCAGCTATAGTCAATCCCTGCTAGCAACATTATACATCTCTGTGATGCATGGGTTGTGTTAGTAGGTGATGCCCCTTCCCCTGGAACACACTGTACCCATGTCCACAGTATTGCTGTGCACCTGTTCGGCACCCTGCCATGTACTGTGCACCATACCTCACAGGTGTACACACCATTGCTGAATATGTATATGTGTGTCAGTTATGTTTGCTCTGCTGGTCACAGCCCCTATGTGTTTGCCCGACACATAGCTGGGATGATATGTGGACAGATAATTTGTGAATGCCTGATGTCTAATTTACAGATCTCATCATCAGCAGTGCATATATAGCCAATAAAATACAATTATACTGACAACCTTCAAACTTTACTGTGGCTATGGGGAGTATACACACCCTTATTGATATGGCGCACTCTTCCCTGATATGCCATGGGGCCATATTACTGCATCTGTTAACATTACATGAACCTATGTGACATATGACCTGTACAATCAAATGCAGTATCAAACAAATGTGTTAGTTGTGCAGATGCTGACTGAGATGCATAAAATTTGTGGGTGCATATATGTGCACACCCGTATCATGATAGTTTGTTGCACCTACTGTTATGTGTACTACAGCAGTCACTATTACTGGAAGGGGTATACTAACATGGGCCATCTGCATTTGCCAGTATTTGGTCACTCTGCCCTACAAATGTCCCCCAACTCTGCATGATTGCAAGGTCAACTCATGTGCACAGCCCATAGAGGTCACACAGTGACATCACTATTGCTGTGGAGTCAGGGTTATATTTGCCACAATTCATTACCTTGACTGTGTGCAGATACAGCCATTCTTAGTGAGCTTTGGATCTCTGCTTCAGTGCACTGTTGTGTTTCAGGATGAAACCCCCTCCCCCCCTCAGACTTTTTGTAGATGCTTGACAAGTATGGCCTACACATGTGTGTGATTTTGCAAAGTCCCAAACTCTGAACACCATGTGTACTGGCCTAGTCCCTGCTAATGAATAGCAAGCATACAGGTGTACACTGGCACCAACAAGGTATAGATGGGGATAGTGGACCTGAGGTGGGGTGAGGTGTTGCTTGTGCAGCACATGTATCTTAATTGATACTGTCTGTAGGTTTCCAATGTGGTCTTGGTACACCAGTACACACTGCAATGCATGCCTTTGGGGGACTTTTGCTGTTATGCATACGCTACCTACAGAAAGACCTGGCTGTTGTTTCCTGTGGTACAACTGTCCCATTTGATTACCCTAACCCATGGACTTATGCAAAGTCCAGGCAATTGCTGACACAAGTACTGCACATCCAGTACTTGCTAGACATTCCTGCAACGCCCTCAGTGTTGTGGCATGTTACTAGGCAGCCTGTATGACCAGTTTGCACCATGTATATATATATATATATATATATATATATATATATATATATATGTACATATCTATATCTATATATATATATATATATATTATACACATATATATATATATATATATATATATGTATCTGCATATATGTGCATGTGTATATGCATCATCGGAATGTTTACTGCTTCCACATTGTATATTCCCTATGGTAGACAGACTGTTCTGTATATCTTATTGATACCACCCTGATATCATACAGGTGAGATGGATTACTGTTAACTTCTTGTGGCTATGTTGTGTAGGGTCCTGGGTATGAGACTTGCAAGTGTTGGTATTGTTTTACAAGGCAGACCTGTTTGGCTGTGGATGAGAGGATGTTGTTGTGTCTTTTGGATTTTCCCAGTTAAGGGTCGCCACAGCGGAACTCCGGTCCGCTAATGATTGGCAGTAGATTTTTACGTGCCAAGTTGCTGGCCCTGACACACAACCTTCAACGAAGATACGCCCATTCACGCATGTCTCCACAAAAAAGACGCTCTAGTTGAGAATCAAACAGGACAACATCTTACTGTGAGGCAACAACTCTACCGCAGCACCACCACCGTAGTTCTGTGGATAATTACAAGAGGTACTTAAATTGGGCCACCTCACCCCCATTAATGGTGCCTTTAGTCATATATGTATTTGTTGTGTTGTCTATATATAAATATATATATATATATATATATATATATGTATATATCTGTTTACATATATATCTGTTTACATGTATATATTGCTATATATATATATATATATATATATATATATATATATATATACATATACATATATATGTAGACATATATATCTATAGATGTACATATATATATATATATATATATATATATATATATATACACACACACACACACACACACACACACACACACACACACACACACACACACACACACACACTCAAACACACACACACGCACACACACATTCATCTACATATCTAAATACAGTTCCTCTACTTTTGAATGACTGTGCTGGATGATACGTTTGAGAAAATATCAGAGTTATGTATATATAGCCAAAGTGGTAAATCACTTTGGCTATTGTGTGCAGGGTCCTGGGTTTGAGACTTGCAAAGGCTGTTTATTTTGTTGCTGGCAGAACAAGTGCTGTTGGATATAGAGTGAGTAAGGCCCTTTCAAGCAGTTGTAAGTGGGTTTGCGTGATGGTAAGCAATGCTAACTTCCGATTAAATATGCTTACAGAGAGTTAGCTTCAAAATTGCTTATTCTGTGTGCGCATTGCTTAGCCCCATGCAAACAGGATTAAACCTGCTTACCCCTGCTTAAATGTGCTTACTCCTGCTTACCCCCATGCTAATTTCTTTAAAAGAAAAGAAAAAGGGTTAAAAGTAAGTGGCGAAAACGGGGCACAAAGAGGGAAAGACAGTAGGGAAAATAGCTAGGGATGTGCAGGATGGGTGTAGGGAAGGTCCACAGCTGCCCATTTCTTCTACAGCAACAGTGCATATACACTGATTTGGAGGTAGATTTGGACACTCAAACCCCTGAGAGACGGGTCAGGATAACAATAATATGTTTTGAAGCCAGTTAGACCAGATTGCATGTGTCCAGTGGACACATGTGCAAAATGGACAGCTATGTATGGGACGAGATTTTTTTGGGGAACAGATTGCCCTTTTTTTTAAGGTGAGAGTGGGATATTGGGGAGGGTTAGTAGGTATATTTGGGGAGGTAGGTTGGGTAGGATATCACAAGACAGACAAGACAGCATACGGGGGTGATATATGACACATGTGGGGGGTAAAAACCTTGTATGGGGAGGGATGTTTGGAAGTCAGAAGCCCATGAGTCCCCAAATGGAAACAGTGGAACTGAGGTCCCCACCTATGGGCAGTCACCACTGCACCTTCATGGCACCAAATGTGGCTGTGCTGGGGGCTGGGTAGGAGGGGCAGGCTGACCCTCTAGATGTGCCACACAGCCCTCAAGCTGGTGTAGCCGATCTCTGAACTCCCTGTGTAGCTCGCAACACACCAGACCCCGGTCCTGACAATGGGTGACAGTTTCTTGTCTGCACCCGCTCCCGGGGGGGGTGAGCCCCATCCCCTGAGGTGGTTCCACCCGAAGATGGTGCAGGACCAACAGACAAGGAGGTTCCGGGGTGGGCCTCAGACGTGCTGGTGTCTGGTGCCACCGTCAGATGAGGTAGGAGATGGGGGTCCACTGGGATCGGCTTTCCCAAATGTGCTATGGTGTTTCAATTTTAAAACATATGTGGGTTAGTAATAGTCAGCACATTCCAGGATTAGGTATAACAGCATGCATAGATATTCCCATTAATCCAAAACACCAGATATGGAATTGTTGCATAACAAAGAGAACACATGCATATATGGAACCACAGTGGCCATTACAACAACATGCAGGTACATTGATGGCAGCATGCCGCCAATGTGGGAGTATTTCAACATGGCACATACATAGAAACACATTTCAATATTTATCAAACAATAGGACATATGTCGCAACAGTAGATTTAATTGTACACATACCCATTGAGTTGTGTATTTAGATTATTATTGCAGAAATGGTGGGGGGGAGACAGAGATGTCAATTAACAATTTGTATATCCCTGTAGTTCTCAATACTTTCTTAGTCTTTGCTGTAATCTGTACCTTACAGGTATTATTACACTACCCTATGGCCTTAGTTTGGACAGTGGTATGTTTGTAGACAACTATATATGTGAACTGTGTTTTACCTGCAGTATACACCTCTTACCTGGTATACCTGTGGAGATATTGTCTGTTAACACTACCTGACTGTTTCTACGCATATTCCCATAGTCCAAGTTGATGTTAAGCACATACCTCTCAATATCTTATTGCACACACTCTGAGCAAGTCTTGACAACATGCAGGTGAAACTGGGACATATTTTGACAATTGCCCTCATAAAGCTTTGGTGAGTTGCTACAATGACAGGTTTGTCTTCATATACATTTTCTGAATATTTACAGGTCTGACAGTCAGTTATATGTCATTAAATGCTGCCTAAATGTCAGAAATCACCACACTGATTTGCCAGGGGGACAGGGTAACAGGCAACAGATATGGGCCAATTATCAGGACATTCTGAACAAATCTGTACAGTTGAGGGGTATGATTCTGCATACAGCTTACTACCACTCTCAGGATTCGAACCATGAATGTGTCTAATAAAAATAAAACAATGTACATCACAGTTGAGTGTGCTATTTAGATATTGCTGTGTATCTCTTCACTGATTTCTGTCTATAAAAGTCTCCCATTGGTTTACAATCTGACCTTGTAATTACAACACTCTTATACAGGAAGTCCTAGACAGTTTAATTACGTAGCACACTTTGGATGACAGTGATGAGTAATACAGTATTATTCAGAGAAACTGCAACACTAATAATGTAATACAGTACCAGACTAAAAAGTACCAGTCCAGGATTTCAATCTTTTATTTCCAGGCACAGTTTTCTTATCTGACAGACCTGTGAAGGGAATGTTTGTTAACACTACCTAAATGTTGCCACACATATTACCAGATTCCACGTTATTATTATGCACATATGTCTCACTTTGTGACTGCACACACTCTGGTCATAGCTTCACAACATGGGGATAGAGATGGAACATACTTTGCATATTACTCTCATAACATTTTGGTGAGTTGCTAGAGTGACAGGTTTGTTCTTATAGATATATTTCTGATGGATATGATGTGCGACAATCAGTTGTATGTCATTATTTGCTGCCTAAACTTCTGGGATCATCCCACTGATTTGCCAGGGGAACAGGGTGACAAGCAGGAAATGTAAGCCAATTATCTGAACTTTCTGACAGAATCTGTACAGTTGACGGGATCAAACCTGAAATAACAGCTCGCAAAGCGAATGCTCTGACCACTACACCATTGCAGTACTGCTGCAACTGAATGTATCTTGCTATTTATCTTCTTGTGCTATTTAAGCTACAGTATGCGTAGCTAAGCAATGGGCAAACCCGTGCAGCTATGATTAAATTTAATCTGTTTGATAAAAAAAAAATTCTAGTGTACTTTTCTCTAGGCAGAGACAGGTTTCACTTATTGCTGTAGATTTCTGCAACCATCTCCATATTTGGCAGACATCCTAGCAACCCCCCCATACCTCTCAACCTCTTTATGCAAAATATCCGGACAAAGCTTGACAAAATGAAGTACAACTAGGGACATATTTTAAATATTGCTCTTATCAACTTAAGTAAGTTACTAGAGCAACAGGATTTGTTTTAATATAACTTTTCTGAAGGATTTGGTGTCTGAAACTCAAATGTATGCCATTATTTAATGACATCAATCCTGAGATCATCCCAGTGATTTGCCAGGACAAATGGTGTACAGGCCAAAAGTATGAGCAAAAAATCTGGACATTCTGCAAAGATCTGTACAGTTGAGAGGTATGCAACCCCCTATGAGCGTTCTCGCTCATTGTAATTGCCGAATGGCAACGAGTGCAGGGGCATGCATATTGTGAGAGCTCTGTTCTCAGACACACCCCCTGCTCTCATCCACGCTCCATGTCGATTTAGGAGCAGAGGCAGCGCGCCTTCATAACTATGCATGTCGTGCTGCTGTGCTGCTCTTAAACGGTCGTTTCACACACACACACACACACACACACACACACATACTCACACACAGACACAGACAGACAGACACACACACACTCACACACACACACACACACACACACACACACACACACACACACACACACACACACACACACACACACACAGTCACAGTCACACACACACATGCACACAATCTACCATCAATTGCTGGATAACAAATTCATCAACATTATGGATTTGAAAGGAATCTTGGCAGGGACCAAGAGATGACTACCAGAATCCTTACATTAGGCTCTCCAGCCATAGAGCAAGCACAGAACTGTGAGTTAGTTTTGATGAAATGGGATAGTGCACACTACACAAATGTTATGTATTTTGCATTTAAGTGGCGCATTGCAATTAATGTTTTTAATTGACCTATACCAAGATTGTCATTCTCATATAAAATGCATACATGTAATTGTGTATTTAACAGACAGATCAATACTCCAAAAGTGTCAACTATTTAAACAGATATTGACAATGTTTCAGTAAATAATATCCCATGCATTTATACAGATGGTGACGGGTAATGACTCCAGTGTTCACCACAATAGCATTCCACATTCACACTTACCACATACTCACCGACAGTCACCCTCCCATCTACACACACACGTCAATACTCAAAAAATGCTTTATATCAAGACAAGTATTATAAACAAACACACAGGTGGCAAAATGCTGAACAAAAGAACACCAACAGCAAACCAAAAGATTTATTTTTCATCAGATAATAATGTAATATCAAGCACCTCCTTATATACACAGCTATAAATTGTTTAATTGATTAATACAATTAATGGTAAACCAATAATTAGGAGGTGATGAGTTTAAAAAGGGCTATGCTCAATACACATAAAACAGAGGGTAATAACAAGCCCTTAATACAAACATATTAATGTATTAAATATATACATGGATATAAAAACCATACAAATATATGACATAAGAAAATTAGCATGAGAAGAAATATTATATTATGCCTATGCAACATATACTAAATAACTAAATAAATTGTAATACAATCATAATAATAATATTATAAAAAATATTATAAAAAACTTATCAATTATAAAAAACCTTATCAATTATAAAAATGAAATACTATTCCCTACCTCCTAAGAGCTTTTAATTTTAAGATACATTTTATAGAAACTATTTCATTTAAGCCTGGGAAAATATAGGATGAAGTACGTACTTGCCAGAAAACCTCCTGTTCCTCTAGCTCAAGCTGCCAAGGCCCTCCCCTCATGTTATGAGAATGGAGTTTCATATATGTTGCATAGGCATATTTAGGACATCAGTAGTTAGGGAATATAACTTGCGTATCATGTTATGAGAATGGAGTTTCATATAATAATATTTCTTCTCATGCTAATTTTCTTATGTCATATATTTGTATGGTTTTTATATCCATGTATATATTTAATACATTAATATGTTTGTATTAAGGGCTTGTTATTATAAACTCATCACCTTTACCATTAATTGTATTAATCAATTAAACAATTTATAATTATCTGATGAATTAAATAAATCTTCTTCAACAGTTTCATTGGCAATTTGTTTAGTTCGTTTGTTTCGTGGCTGTGCTGGTATGGAGCAGAATCAGGAACACTCTGCAGAGGAACAGCAGCTTGGTACGCAAGTTGATCTCTTTGAAGTCAGCAACCGCCCTTCTACCAACCGTTTGAGACCGAGTGGTGTTCTCCCTACTAACTGTTCGCAGGGTGATTTAACCATTCTGGTTAACCTCTTATTGGACAAAGTGGATTTTTTAACGCAACAAATACAGGATGTTAGGTCGGTGAACAATACAGCACCGGCGGGTGTAAATCAAAGAAATAGTACTCCTACTACCATTACGAACTCTTGGGTTGCAGGAGGAGCGGTTAATCCAGGAATGGCAACGACTGGGGGAACACGAACTAGGGTAGTTCTCCAACCTGGATCGGAAGTAGTTTCCAATACCGAAGAACGGCCGACTAATGTAGTTGTGGATAGAGGGACTAATTTCACCACAATTCCGAGTCTTGCAGCTGTTTTAGCCAAAAAGGATTTTTTTCGGACTGAAAATGAAGTTAACAACAGTAATGACAATCAAGGGGTGAGTAATAATAGCACAACAGCCCTTGTTTTTCAAACTAGCTTGGATGAATTTGACTTAAAGTTATTCCGCTACAGCTGGAAATTTCGTACTTGCAAGAATGTATGGAAAAACATATAGTTCCCAAGGGCTTATGCCAATGGCGTTTCCCAGCTGGCTTAATTACTGGTTCTGTGTTTCATACAGAACTCCTTGGCCTTTTTGATAAACAGGCCATGGAATTCATGGAAGCTCTTGTTAATTTTTATTCTGCTGAGATTGGTGTATTACAGGATGAACTGAGTAAATTAGAATCTGTGATTTTACAACACACAGACTTTCCAAAGTTCAAATATGATTATCTGAGAACATTATCCAGTATTGAGGCATCAATTTCAAAGATGCTCAATAACAAAAAACATAAAATTCACAGAGACCTAAAGGAATATGAAAATAACAAAGCTTATCCACTACCACCTCCAGGGCAAGTGGCCAAGTGGAGGTTACAGACTGTAGGCACTAATGGGGACAACACTGCCAACGCTGTTCAGACCCACACTGGGAACAATGATGGAGAGGTTGACCAACCTCTTCGAAGAAGTGAACGGTTGAGAAATAATAATAATGGGGGGAACAACCAGACAAATGGTGCACATTCTAACAGTCCTCAGGGAAGAGATGGGGCTGGAATTGTTGAAAATCAACAGGATTTTCACAGGAATTCGCATTTAGCGAATACAACGTCGAACAACAACACGAACAACAATCGACGGAACAACCAGAGAAGGAAAAGGGGCAACCAGCGGAGACGCTAGAGCCCCCTCATGTAGTAGATGAGGATTCATCTAATTCCTCACTACTGGTTGAACAAGGGCCTTCTATTCTTTTCAACTCTTCTAAGGACTTTAAAATTTATAATTACACTGTGTTGAATGTAAATACATATGTGGTTGATTTCCTAGCTAAAGGATTATCATTTGTTCCAGATAGACACTGTAATCTGGTCAAAACCATCATAGATTTAAAACTCTTTGTTAGGAAATTAAACCTTGCTTTCACTCTAAGGAACACCCCTTCACTCTTGAGTTCTACAAGAGTGTCGAGTGTTTTCAATCCACCCCTAACAGGAATTTTAGCCTTTTTTGAAAAATCATGTGAACTTGATTTAAGGGACTTAGCACACAGAAACCATGTGGGCAGCATGAATGATTGTAGATCTTGTCCCAATGCAAGTTCAGATGAATTAGCATTTGTACAAATGCTTAATGAATGCAACATCAGGGTGATGGCACCTGACAAGGGAGGGGGGTTGATTTTCATGGATCAACACGTGTATGATAACAAGATCAATCAGTTACTTAGTTCTAACTCTGCAGGCTAGTATTAATGAGGTTAACAGGGCCTACAGTAAGGTTAGAGAGGTATTGAGAGACTTGTTTTTGGAAGGTATTATTGACCATGACACTTTACAGTACATCACGATGTCAGCACCCAGGATCCCCACCATTTTTGGCACACCAAAGATCCACAAGGATTTGATTGACCCTCCTTTCAGACCAATTGGTCAATCACTTTAAACTAGTTGACAGCATCTTGAAACCCCTACTAAGATCTGAGATTCAAATATGTAGGGATTCCTGGAGTTTTTTGGAAGATGTTGGGAAAATTCCCTTTGATCCATCTAACACATTTTTAGTTGTGGATATAAAAGATCTTTATACAGTGATTCCACATCAAACAGGTGTTGAATGGACAGTGGACTTTATGTTAAGGAAAGGGGCACCAACAGATCAGATGCATTTAGTTGAAACCCTACTAGATTTAATTCTTACCAATAATTACTTGGTGTTTAACAATACATTCTTCCTTCAAACCTCAGGTATTGCAATGGGGTTGCACTTTTGCCAACAGTGTGCTAGCACAATGGGAGAACCAATACCTCTTTACCAATCCACTCTTTAAAACAAATGTCTCTTGGTACACTAGGTACCAAGATGACATGTTTTTCTTGTGGAAGGGTACACCTAACGTAATACCAAATTTTATTGACAGTATTACCAGGTCAACTAATTTTTTGGAATTCACATATTCCTTCAACGAAATGGAAATTACGTTCTTAGACGTAAAATTAAGTAAGGATGTAATGCAGAATAAGTTAAAATCAACTATCTATAGGAAAACAACTTTTTCCAACACCTATCTGCATTTTACTAGCTCACATCCCTTCTACCAAAAGAAGAGTGTGGTCAAAGGACAATTTGTCAGGGCCGCCACGATGGTCTCTGAACAAGATGAGTTCCTTAGGGAATGTGAGCATATTTCCTCTATGTTTTCTTTGAGGGGGTACCCAAACTCATTCATTGACACTATCCGGAGGGAAGTTATTACTAAAAGAGAATCGGGGCATTTTCAACCCATTCTCAGAGATGGAAGAATAGTTATTAAAACTAGTAGTAACACAAATGTCAATTCTTTCAGTAACATTTCCTTTTTATTCACCTTTTGTTTAGACTACAAGGCCATCAAAAATATTTTTTACAAAAATTGGAATGTTCTGTTGGAAGATCAAGAGTTGACTAAATGTGTGGGTGAAACACCCAAGTTCACATACAGAAGGGGGCTAAATTTAAAGAACATGTTAGAAAGAACTAATAAAAAGTCCCACAGTGTCACAAAGGGAATGAACAAATGTGGGTGTTGTCCACAGTGTAAATTTGTTTCAGTAAGCAATAGTATATGTATGGCAGGGAAAGATTACAAAATTAATGGTAAATTTAACTGCCTATCTAGAGGAGTGGTCTATGTGGCAAAATGCAGACAATGTTCTGCGTTTTATATCGGCAAAACTGATAGGCCATTCAAGAAAAGAATATACGAGCATATACACGCAATAAGTATTGGGGACATGAATAATGCTCTGGCCAAACATGTTAGCCAACATGTTGACCATTCCTTTTTGTTCTCTATTATACAACAAGTACAGCCTTCCATCAGGGGAGGGCCTTGGCAGCTTGAGCTAGAGGAACAGGAGGTTTTCTGGCAAGTACGTACTTCATCCTATATTTTCCCAGGCCTAAATGAAATAGTTTCTATAAAATGTATCTTAAAATTAAAAGCTCTTAGGAGGTAGGGAATAGTATTTTATTTTTATAATTGATAAGGTTTTTTATAATTGATAAGTTTTTTATAATTATTATGATTGTATTACAATTTATTTAGTTATTTAGTATATGTTGCATAGGCATATTTAGGACATCAGTAGTTAGGGAATATAACTTGCGTATCATGTTATGAGAATTGAGTTTATATAATATAATATAATATAATATTTCTTCTCATACTAATTTTCTTATGTCATATATTTGTATGGTTTTTATATCCATGTATATATTTAATACATTAATATGTTTGTATTAAGGGCTTGTTATTACCCCCTGTTTTATGTGTATTGAGCATAGCCCTTTTTAAACTCATCACCTCCTAATTATTGGTTTACCATTAATTGTATTAATCAATTAAACAATTTATAGCTGTGTATATAAGGAGGTGCTTGACATTACATTATTATCTGATGAAGGTGGACATTTTAAATAAATCTTTTGGTTTGCTGTTCGTGCAGATATTGTGTTCGGTGGTGTTCTTTTGTTCAGCATTTTGCCACCTGTGTGTTTCTTCAACAGTTTCATTGGCAATTTGTTTAGTAAGTATTATAAACAGGTCATAGGTATAGAAATGGGCACCCTAGTAGCAAACTCATATGTGAACATAGTTGTGAATTATTGTGAATTAGAAGTAATTTTGTCTGCATCAAGGAATAGTCTTTGCAATAACGTTTTTTATAAAAGATTTGCGTTGTCCCGTTCGATTCTCAGCTAGAGCGTCTTCTGTGTGGAGGCATATGTCGCATGCCTTCGTTGAAGGTTGTGCGTCAGGGCTGGTAATCCGGTACATAAAAATCCAATACCAACCATTAGCGGACCGGAGTTCTGCTGTGGTTTCCCCTAACCGAGAAAGCCGAAAGACACAAACAAACAAACAAAAGATTTGTAGATGATCTCTTTCTTCTTTGGGATGCCTCACTATACGATTTAAATGACTTCATAGCTTATCTTCACACCACTACATCTTTCTTAAAGTTTAAAAATAATATACAATATAGAAATATTGACTTTTTTAGACTTCACCTTAAAAAAGGGATGTTAAAGGGCAATTAAACACAACCCTTTACAAAGAGGAAGTTATTTGCACATGATAGTATGCATCCGTATTTTATGTTTGATAACATTGTCAGAAATCAAATGGAGAGAGCCAACAGATTAAATACACAGAAAGAGGAATTATTACAACAATTGAAAAACATGGCTGATGATTTTACGAATAGGGGGCATGACAGTAAAAAAATTACACCATATCAAAAATGAAATATTAAATGAAAGGAATACTTTATATCCACCTACTTATTCTGATATATCTAGAAATAGAAATAGGATCAATAAGAAGGACATAGATTGTCATTTTGTTTAAACTTATGATCAGAACACAAGAAACATTAAGAGTACAGTAAGAAAATATTGGCCATTATTGTCACAGGTACCAGAATTGAAAGACATTAGTGCGAAAAATCCAGCTTTTAGTTATAAGTGTAAAACGTTGAAAAATAGGTTATACTACAAAGAACAGATAAAGAGTAAAGATCAGAAAATAAACAAAAGAGGCACTTACAAGTGCAACAACTGTGTGTTTTGTAAATACATTTATACGGAGAAAACATTTATTCGTCCAGTTAAGAAAGACACTTTTTATATACAAGCATATGGAAATGGTAACACTAAGGATTTAATATATATGGCCAAATGTACCAAATGTCATTCTTTTTATAGAGTGGTTCAAAGATAGAATTTGTAGTCATATGACATAAGAAGAGGTATCAAATCTAATTCGTTTATAAATATATATGTGACACAAATGATATCCATAACTTTAGGTTCTTAGCATTAGAAAATATTCCTGCATATCTCAGAGGAGGTGATATAATTATTATGACTGAGAGACAAGAAAATAAATGGATTTTATGTTTTAGAGCCTTTTACCCTCCAGGATTAAATGAAATGTTTACAATAAAGTCAGAGCTAAAGTTTCTTCATAATTGTATTAAATGATTTTATTATGTTTCCATATATTTCTAGTAGTTTAATAGGTTTTTAATGTTTATATGTATTTTTTCTTTAAATACTTAATTGCATTATTAGTTAATTTAACTGGTCGTTATCACCATTAAATGATGGTGTGTGTTTGCTTACATATATACAATGGAGCATTTGTTTATTTGAGAAATCTGTTTTTTATACCTGAAGAAGCAACATTAGTTGTGAAAGTTTTATTTGGGAATTTAAACAGTTTAATTCTTCTTTGTCTTGTGGTTCTGGCATGTTTTGGATGTACTTAACACAGTTATAGAATTCAAATTAACTACATAGCATAAATGTTAACGGATTATTTTGTTAATATGGGCTTAAAATGTGACTATTTTGCTGTTCCCATTCCTATCTTAACATGAAGTACGGAATTCCACAGGGCAACGAATCAAGTCTGGCTCTTTACCAATTCTTCATGGACCCAATAAATCTCCACAAATCATTCAATGATGAAGTGAACTCCGCAAAAATATATATGAGAATATTAGAGGTCCTGCAGGTACATTGGAACTGACCATGTAGGACTTTGAAGATGAAACATTCTTATTTGAAAGTGTTTCACAATGTATCTGGCAGCCAATGGGGATCTGGAGAACAAAGGATATATTTTTTTCGGGGTATACTAGTCTATAACTATAATGCAGTATTCTACATCGATTGACTTACCAAGTGTTAAACTCAAGGGATCCTAAAAAGGGGTGCTAGGGTAATCCAAAACAAATCTGCAAAGCCATGGCCTAGTTAGGAAACTTAGATCTATATTAGATAATCAAAATCTACTTACCTTGAACACATATTGATTGACACCAGAACAGCGAAACACAGTCAGCGAACATTGAAATTTTATTAGGGTAAGGAAGCAATTGGCCAACACCACAACTTTGCCCTTTTCCCCACTGTAGTGCGATCTCAGAATTGGTATATATAGTTGGGGAGTGTACACCCCTACAATGGAGGGTGTGGGGATGCAGCACCCCACTTTGGTGGGTTTGATTTAGTGTAACGTGTGTTGTGGTGTTATGGTGGACAAGTGATTTACCCTAGTAAAATTGTTGATGTTTGCTGAAGTGTGTTTTGCTGTTCTGATGTCAATGAATATGTGTTTGAGGTAAGTGGATTTTGATTATCTAATACAGAGGCAGGAAACATAGGTGTGTTAGCTGGAAGAAATGCACAGAAGGTGTAATGCTAATGCAGAACTGACAATGGAGGACAACTGTTTCTTTAAGGTTGGGTCCCTTTCACAAAAGTGCTTTGATTACTCATATATAGACATGGTTCTTGTCTGTCAAACCCTTCCCAATCTTCAGTCAGTCTAATACTTCAAAAAGACTATACAGTAGTACAGTAGACAAGTAGTCACAACAAACCAAGCTGTATTCCATAACCTCCTTCGTAAATGGATTATATTTTAGTCAACTGGCAGTCATTGAACTGCTTATGTTGGCAAGGCAAGTATTCAACAGCAAGATAAGTCATTCCATGCCAGGGATGAGATCCCAGCAGGCTAGTGAATGTGGTATTATTCTCAGCAAAGAAAACTACAACTGGCTCTGTACTTAATCAGACCATTTTTCCCTGAACTCTTGGAAATGTTAACAACATTTTATTTCCATATCTCTGAAAGACAATCAGAGTTAGATCTGAAAATGATACAGGCTGAAAATGATACTCGTTGGTAGCACTTGCAGTCCTTGAATACAGAAGTTTCACTTCTACCGCACATGGCCACTACACACACATTCTTTTTTTATCTGTGCTGTGAACTTCCTGTTTGAAGTTAGCATGTCCTCCAATGTTTCTCATTTTGTCCCATGCTATGGGAGGTAGCAAGGGAGGGAAGGTTTGCGGTTATGGAAAGGTGGAAGAAATCAAATGCATACTGAGGCCAATCACATTAAAGTGATCATCTCTGTAGTTTGGAGGGGAGTGGGTTCAAAGCTTAACATCTGAATACTTCAAGTTGAAATGCTTTACTGAGGATGGATATTCATTCACCTTTTTTGGCAAAAAGAAAAAAAAAGCTAGATCTGTGTGTAGTGACAGCAAAACACACTGTTCTCAGTGTAGTTCACTCATTTGTATTGTTCTGTTCATCATATGCCTCATGGTAACCTTTTTGCTAAGTGGAAATTTCAGTTTTAATCATCTACTTATTCTTAGTAAAATGTATGCAGTCTGCCCCATAAAAATGTGGCTCATGACTCCTGTGAGGAATCTGAGGGGAGCCACAAAAAAGGTATAAAACTATGCTGTCTTAGAAGCAAATGGTCATCGAGATAATGTCTGGACTGTTTAAACTCATTTCCATTTCCTGGATGAGTCTGAGGGCGCCCTTCAGTATTTCCATCCTACTGCATGCAGGATGTTTACTGCATGTTACACTCTGTACAATATGGTCATATGCTTGTCTAGTAGTGAACTGCCCCATGCATTCACTACTGCTCCCAGTATCATTTCTACCATGCTGATGATAGTGTTACAGCCAGCTGGCAGCACAAGGTAAGCAGAAGGTAAGTAAGCCATGTATGTGACAGGCTCATACATTGTATATGTCTGCACAGGAAAGTAGGGCGGTATCTAGTCCACAACTGTGGACCATGTCATTCAGGTTAGTGTTTTCTTATCAAAAAAGGAAAAGCAAAAAGAGTATAATTGATTTACTGTATGCAGTATTATGCGAGAGCTATGCTGTGTGGTGTGTTACCTACTCTCACTGTTCATTAGACAAGCCTTCTTATCTTTAAATATTTTTCATCAGACAGACCCTCTTATCTTTAAATACTTTTTTTTATTTTCTTCAGTAAAGTAACCCAAACAGTATATGTATTTTTTGTTTATAACAGCTTTGTCAGACTGATGAATGAGATCTGTGCAGCAAACAGAACTGACATCGTGCAAGGAATAAGTAAATGTTGTACTTTTTGCTGAATGAGTTTTGTTTAGCAACTCTACTTAAGTGTGCACATTCTGCTTGTAATGTTCAGTAATGTAAAATGTATCACAGTAGTTGACAAAACTGGTGAAATAAATTGCATTAATTAAAAAATGTAATCCTGCTCTATTCTAGCATGAATTTTACATGAGTTGATAACAGGCACAGGAAAGGAAAATATATATGTCATTTGTTTGTCTTATTTTTCTCCACTTTTATTTTGGTTAAATAATAAGCAATTATTTTGTAGTGAGGTAGTGCACATCAGATTAATTCATTTCATTATAGACACTGACCCTTGTGTCATTACCAATCATCATTTTTGTAACAACGAGTGTGAAGTGGTAACAATGCCAGCGTAGATGGCAGGGTGACTGTTATTCATATAATAATTTTTTCAATGTATGTTAGGCTGTTAATAGTTATTTCTATTTAATTCTGCCTCTCTCTCAACCCATTTTTATGGATTCATGTTTCTTAAAGTATCATTTATGTAATTGTCAGCATTACTCAGATGACACTTATAATACTGAATGAGTCCTTAATGGTGTTAAACATTGCACTCTGTAACGTACCCCCCTCAATTTTTCTTTCTACATTTTATTTTTTCTTATACTGTAAGCAATACCATTAGTCAACTGAAAGACATTCTGATGAAAACAGTGTACACAGACATCATGTTCATTCCATCCTACATAACCTTGGTTGTATATCCGTTTTTTTTCTTATATTTGCTTTTTTCTTAAACAGTAACATTAAAATACTAAAATGCATGATGTTGGACTGAAACATGTCATGATGTTATTCCATGCAGGGATCATCCTGACTTACAGTAACTCAAGATTAGATGTGTCATACATAACAACTACTAAAGATGGGGCAAGTGATGGTGCCCGTGATTGCGAGAAAGTGCTGGCATGTGATCTTGATGTTGATTTGCTACAATGTTGAGCTCTACTGGATGCAGGCTATCTTACAGATACAGCTCTAACAGTGCTGTGTGACCATGACCTAAAATAAGAGGTGCTGCTATGTGTGGATGAACACTGACGAGGCATACATGGTTTCTGTTGTGTTAGTCCCCCCCACCCCTACACCCCACCTTCTATTTCCACTTGTAGTACAATTTGATATGTTGTCACATGTCCAGACAGTATCTCATCCTTTTCTCCTTCCACAACAGACTCCAGCTTGACTCTGGCAGATCCTGAAGAGTGTAAACATGGAGGCAGAAACTGCTGCTGTGTGTGCAATGTCACCATGCTATTATTCCTGCTCTCTACCATTTCCATGTAGAGCTGAAAATCATCATGTGTGCCCTGCAGTACTCTAACCATCTCTACTTGAATCTGTGTGGCAGTGGACTGAGCCTGAAGAAAAAGTCAATGTGCGCCCCCCCACCCAACAGCATTTATATCCATATCCACCTGGTTCCACACCTTTGCTATCTTAGGTTGTTTTGGTTCCCCCCCTTTTTCAAAAAGATGCTAGCCATATGTCCTTAGGGTCCCCATGATAACATGTTTTTCTCAGAGATGAAATTGTCTTTTCTCTGTAATGATCCCTGCTGCTGTATCATGCTTAACCTGGCACAACATATACGAGTAACGTTAACAAAACTTTATTTAACAAGACTAAATACCCTCATCACCCCTGCAACAAAAGACATGAAAGCATTCCTGAATTCCTTACATATGCAGTATATTCTTTTTTAAACCATGAGTGCAGTACCATAAGAGAAGAAATCTTCAAATCACTGACAGTCTGAGTATATCATAACTAATAAATTCATTATATTAATAGAGTGAATCACAAATCAAATGAACAATATCCTCCTCTGCATTTAAGCTGCTAACCTGTACACCATGATCCGGAAATGACAACAAAAAATTACAAACTTTCATTATTTCTACTTTCATCCTTTCTTATGCCAGTAGATCTGTGCACAATGAAAGGTTCACTGACCTCTCACTACACACTCCCTATGCAAAAAAACACTGCCATGCATTCTCAGCTGTAAGAAATGACACTTGAAATTGGCAACTCCTGTCACTACCACCACTGTTGTTACCAACAACATACAACAAAAGAAAATAACATTGACTTTAGTTTGGAAAAAAATAATTTCTTTGAATGTAGTTATTTATTAAGTAGAATTTCCACAGCTTTCTAATATTTTATAACTGTAAAACTGTTTTTAGCTTACTTTATAACGTTGGTACTTTCCCACAGCAATTGCAGCCAGACTTGACTAATCACAGAGTAATAGGGCAGGTTTACAGTTCCTGTTAGAAATTCAGGCTGATATACTTGCTTTGTAAGCAAATTATTGTCAGCTGGGCTGTTCTACATGAATCACAGTAATAAGTGGGTACATATCTGGATATATGAGTTAGATAACCTTGGTGTAATTGTGAATGAAACACAAATATACCATAGCATAGAAAAACAAAACATGATGACAGCTAATATTTAGATGTAAGTTTAATGAAGGCTAATTGACAGCCTTGTGGGGAATATGACCCAACTTAACACTTCCTAGCAGTAAATTGTTTCAGTTAGGGCAATAAAACACTAAATTGGCTATTTTATTCATAACATTCACTTACAAAACAATAATTATGAAAGGTTTACCTCAATCACTGCAGGAAATCTCATGCCTCTATACCATTTGAATGCACAATTGTTAATGACAGATGTGGATTTCTGGTAAAAAAAATACTCTACTTTATGAAATATGCATATAAACCCATGACAAAGTAATGAATTTTCTCTTATACAAACCAATATCATCTCCACAACATCACTGAAGTAAACTATATATATATATATATATATAGAGAGAGAGAGAGAGAGAGAGAGAGAGAGAGAGAGAGAGCTATGTCACTTTTACAAAGCAACTGGTAAACCTTACTTTACCAAAACAATATTTCCACAGGTAAAACCCATACATGTCTGCATGTGTTTGGGTAGGGTTTAGTGATGTCACACCTAAGAGGATGTGGTTTCTGATCACAGCCCTGCAGAAGTATTCCTCACTTTGGTTCTGGGACTTCTATAGATAGCAGCACCTGAGAAAATATGAGGTTGAGCTCCAAGCTGGTATGATAATGAGACCAAGATTATGGTCTACCTTTTGCAGGAATCATACACACAGAAAACTGAAAATGAGGTGTCAGACAATAAAAGCTTGGAGTTGACTATCTCTGACAGGGATCACCCTCTCTGGACCCCAATGCTGGCACAGGAATGATGACCTGCAGAGATGCAGACATGACCAGCTGGCTGAGTGGGTTTCCCAGGTTAGGGCAAGAAGGCCAGAGTTCTACAATAAGTATTGTAACATCTTATTTTTCCTCACCCTGTGTACATGTTTTAAGAAACAGTTTAGTAATAGTTTAAAAAGATATGTTATGTAAACGCAGCTATGTGGAAATAATGTGTGAATGCAGAGGTGTATGTATATATATGTAAAAAGGTACATATATATATATATATATATATATATATATATATATATATATATATAGGGATCGACTTTACTCTATCAAATTACCACATCACCAAAATTTACATGATCGAGATGAGAAGTTCAAAAGTTCAATAGAATGAGACTTCACAACATTGGAAATTAAAATATCGAACTAGGTATATATTTTAAATGTAGATTGTGGTACAGTCAGGATCAGGAAATGTACCCCTTTCCTCACTGTAGGGCAATCTCAGAGTTAGTATATATAGTTTGTAGATGGTATGGGGGGGTGCTGACTCCATATAGGGGGTGCAGGGGGGCTGTAATTTAAAAGAAATTAGTCATGCCTGTAAATTATATATACCAAGTCTGGATTGCAGTACATTGAGTAAAAGGGTAGGTTTCCCAATCCTGATTGTATTGCAATCTGCATTTAAAGTATATACCTAGTTTGATGTTCTAATTTCCGATGTTGTGAAGTCTCTTTCTGTTGAACCTTCAAACTTCTCGTCTTGATCATGTACATTTCGGTGATGCAGTAATTCAAGAGAGTAAAGTAGATCCATATATATCACACACGCACACACACACACACACACACACACACACACACACACACACACACACACACACACACACACACACACACACACACACACACACACACACACACACACACACACAGACAAATATGTATCATTATATATGTAGAATTTATGATGCATATTTCTGTCTATCTGTCTATCTTCCTATACGTATCTACATAGAAATAGACAGATATATGCATTTGTACATATATACTTGAAATACACTGTAAATATAGCACAAAATACTGTAATTGCTAATTAAGGTATCACTTTTAATTTAGACAGCTTTTGGAAATACATGGGTCTGTGCTGGTCACAACTCATACTGTAATAATTTTGGAAGACAGTCATTATTTTCAAAATAACTGTAACTTATAAAAGATGGATGGTCAGAGTTATCCATCATACCCTAGGCAGAGTGGAGATGGGGGTAAAGTAGCAACTGAAAGGCCATCACAGAGATTAGTACAGACATTTCAGTTAAAGTGAAATGATCTGCAAAGATTGAGTAATGTACCCTTCCCCAAGCAGACAAGCTGTAGCCAGTCAAAAAATGTTACAAATTTAAAGAAGTCATGCTATCTTTCTACTTTTACTTGCATTAAACAAAGTTGGGATAAGTATTAATGAACACAACTATTTCTATTAATTAGTGACACACAACTAGTACATAAGGAAACACTGTGCTTTGCTGATTAATGTGTGTAAGCGTATAAGAGAGATATGCATACACTTATATGATATCCAAACAACCAGGCTTCCTTTTTTCCCTCTTCTATGAAGCTGAAGAGGAAATTGAATATGACCATTCTGAGGGACATAAAAGACTAGTTAGGCTCATCAAGGTTGCGTGTGAGTATACAAACAGGAAACAAGCTTCTGAAATAAACTGTATCATTCACCTAAGCAATCTGTTAATCAAGAACTGATATTTTTCCCATTTACTTTTATGTGCAAATCCAGAAATAACAAATACACAAATATAATAACAGTAGTAATATAATTCTAGTACATAGTGCAGAACAATCCCTTTCAGTGCAATATTACCAAGTACCTTTTCAAAACAAACTGTGTTACCATTTCGTGTGCTTAACCTACCTTTTTCATCGCTTTCAGTAATACATTGCAGAACATATTAAAAACTGTAAAATGCATTACCATTTCACATACTTCAGCTGCATATTAAAAGCTTTTCAGTAACATTGCCCAGAGCATATTTTTCTGAATAGAAATGTTAATAAAGCACATATTGAAATATGAACCTGGTTATTAAGTGCTAAGTCAACACTTAAATAATATATTGCTGTATGAACAAATTATCCATCAATTTATTGTCTCTCTACCCTCTTTCACCCTTTTTCTTATTTTAATTATACATTACTTTGCATTTTGTTCCTTTCTCTCCTAATTATGGTCCTTTTTCCACAGGTCCAGAAGTCCCAGGAGCTGCCCAACCACATTCCTTCCAAATCAGTGAATGTTCACCTACTGTCAGACCAGGGACATCCTCATCCTCAAAAGATTGGGGGCAGTGGCAATGGTCCTATAGAAACTCCAGGAGGTGCAGCCTCGCAAGCTACACAGACCGTGAGCTTCAGGACTTGGTCATTGGTGCAGTGGAGGAAGTAGTGGAGAGACAATTTCATCACATGCAAGATATTCTACAGTAGGTGCAAGACTAGCTGCCCTGGTCAACTCCAACCACTAAGTCATCACAGGCCTTCACCCACCACCACTAGGGTCTTCCACTGCACAGACATCAGGCACCTGGAAATAACTCTTCACATCTCTCTTCTCCTAGTCTTCTTTCTTATGCCCTCTAATCTGCTTCCTTCCCAAACTATCTCTTTATATATATAAAAAAAGGAAAAAAGAAAAATATAGGAGTCTATCCTCACCAAAAATATAGTACACCTCCTCTCCCATCTCATCCAGCATAACCCTCTTGATCTCTTGCTCCTGTGTATCCCCTATGTTTTGTCTTCCCATTTGCCATCTGTCTTATTTTCCCATTTCACATCTTCAATTTTAATGAAACCATCAGGGTGTCACCCTAAGGACAGCCATATAGGAAATGCATAACATGCTATTAGTTCAATGTGCTTGCACACAGCCACGCTCATCCACAAGTTCTAAAAAATAAGAGAACAACCAAAAATTTACACTGTAATGTAGTACTTTCCATGTAACTAAAGTATAATTTCACCCATTTTAATAACTTTCAAGAAGTAAGTTTTCCTTCACACAGGCTTCCACATTGCTGGAGTCATCTCACATTAATCATCACAGTACTTGCATATATGAGTAGCAGCACTCTTGACAGATAACTACTACACAGCTCAGTGCATGGGCTCACCAAATCTTGTCATACTACCCACAAGTGACAGTCCTATATTGATTCCTTCTTTCTCACTAATAGATGTATTCTGTGATATGCAATGTCTCTGACATGGGGCTACTCACCATAAGGAAGAGATTTGGAGGACTTTGAAGACACTGTGACTCCCATACTGTCTCTGATATGCATGCATCACTTGAAATCAATTAGAAGATGTGCAGTTCAGTAATCCAAGCATAAACAGCTGCTAGCACTGTGGAGCTATTAAATGTGCTTTGTGGCAGGTGGAACAATAGGTAATAACTACCCAGTAATCTGTAGTATTGACACACTAAGGCAATATTGTTGTTGAGATCACCAGTGTTAAATATTGTCTCAGTAGATGCATCCATGTGACATATTACAGCTGCTCTTCAGTCTAGGTCTGCCAACTGTGTTGTCAGTGGCCATATTAGTGCCTGGACGTGATGTGAACATGCAGAGAGTGTTCCACAACAGAGGACATAGAATATGGCACATGAAGCACTAATGTCACTTGCTGATGCATCATGGCACCATTCTCATGGTCAGAGGTGGTCTTTATCCCCTACAAATATGATGGCATCACAGAGTGGCCCCACAAAATTCAAACTGTTCAACACCATCCTTATAATGGGAGAGATCCAGACCAGGCATTTGTGGCTACCACAAGGCACACTATCACTGGTCACATAGAGGCACATGTAGCCCATAAATGAAGAATGTATTCCCTTACACATATCTTCCAGAGCATGTGACCACTGCATTCACCTCCCATGACTCTTTTACACACTGTACTGATACAATTAACTGTTGATTCCTCCACCATGCAAATGATTATTGTACCATGCCCACTTTCATCCAGTGTGTGCTTGCTAATGTCTGATGCACAGCACGGCCATATAATGTACTGCTCTGTATAGACTGAGTGTTATAGAATGCATTATTATGTTCTGTGTTGCCTGTGCCATGGCCTATAGCTGTGGATCAGATGTTTCTGCTTTGCAGGGATGCAATGTATTGCACCTGACCTTGCTTGAGCTGCGCTCTCACCATCTGTTGTCTTCTCCTGTATCTCCTCTCTACCATGGTACTGCTGCTGCATCAGATGTGAATCATCCTGGCATTCCATCCTGTTCCAGCAGAACTATCATGTGTAGTATGGCACACACTATAACTATTTTGCTGCATATCTCTGGGGTCTTTTGTAGTAGCCTACCAGAGATATCTACATAATAAAATCTACTCTTCAGTAGTCCAAAGAATCTTTCCTTGATATTCTTTGTTTCTGCAAGTGCCATGCTCTATTATATTTCTGCCATTGTGTGTGAGCGTGCTCGCGCACGCGCGTGTGTGTGTGTGTGTGTGTGTGTGTGTGTGTGTGTGTGTGTGTGTGTGTGTGTGTGTGTGTGTGTGTGTGTGTGTGTGTGTGTGTGTGTGTGTGTGTGTGTGTGTGTGTGTGTATTTTACCAATGGGTGTCACCATGTATGGCTCAAGGGCATATCTGGCATTACCTAAAAAAGACTAGACACACTTATATATGTTACATGCATACAGCATGCAAACTAGCTGAATGCATGGGCTTTTCTGTTTACTGTATGTGTACACCTACCAACAATGCGACACTATGGGAAATCTCTCACAGGAACCATTTGTTTAAGTCAGAACATGCCATAAATGTGAACCATGTGGGTGACACATTGAAACATTGCAGATAATGTGTTGGACAATACAGCTCACCTGGCAGCTCAGTGAGTGCTATTTTTTCCTATTTACTTATCTCTGTCCTTCTGAACCAAGTGTGGGCCTTAGCAGGACCATGGTTGTAATCGGTGATACCTAGGACCTCAGGGAAATGTACAGTCCTCTAGACTGCAGACATATGGTTAACTGTCTCCACTAGTGTTTCTGGAATATGTTCCTCTATATGTATTGTGGCATAATGTCAAGGAACTGGTTCAGTATTCTTTTTTTTTCAAACACCTTTATTGAATTATTACTTGTGACATAGGCAAATTTATATTCATATAAAAGTAATGCAACTATATTAACATAGCAACCATACATTTATATAAATGAAAACAAAAAGTTATATACTAGAAAAGATAAATGAAAACAAACCACACTGACACAAGCCTAGTCACAAGCATTTTACATCACAAACCATGCTGACATAGTCCCAGTTACAAACATTATGTATCACTTATAATAAGGAACTGGTTCAATATTCTTAAGGTGGAGCCCTTTGATATACCTAATAGGCCTCCAGAGGCTGCTGAAAGGTCAATGTAGCTACAATGGTTGATGTTACAAATAACTTAGTGCCCACAAAATGCATAATATGCATACTTCTCAGTTCCAGCATAAGGGTGACACAGTTCTACTAGATCCTATATAGTACCCCTATCATACATCTCAACATTAGCACATGAAATCTGGGCAAAGCCAAAAATACTGGGGGGCAGGGGGGCAGAGACACAGAAATAGGGGCAAATTTTAAATATTGCACTTGTAAACTTAGAAGGTTGCTAGAATAAATGATGTCGTGTTAGGATGCATTTCCGCAAGGGTATGAATTCTGAAGCTCAAATGTCTGTCATTATTTCATGACTTCAGTCCTAAATGATTGCCAAAAAAACACAAATTATATGAGGAACAAAGCAAAAATATGAGGCAAAAAATAAAAAGATCTGGGCATTCTGCAAAAATCTGGAGAACTGAGAGGTATGACCCCTACTGACCCTGAAGGGATTGATTATCTGTTACTCAAGTAACTGTCTGTAATATCAACATTGGTATGTGTAGCCATGTAGCCATGATGTGCAGTAGTGTAAGCAGTGGCTCCAACAGCAGCCACCAGCATGCTGCAAACCTACTGCTGTGACCATGGTAATCATAGCTCCTGTCCTGCATGTTGTAAATCATGGCATTCAATAATGCATATGTATATATATATATATATATATATATATATATATATATATATATATATATGAAAAGTTACTTTTTATTAGAAACATTTAGCAAATTTATCTTTAAAAATTACAATAGACTTCATCATGCTGAATTAAAAGTTACATCTTCAGCCTTAAATACATGTACAATTAAGTCATGTGACTAAAATACACCAACAAAATATCCAATAAAATTTCACAAATCAGTCTGCTCCTTTTAAAAATTCTTAAAAAAACCTATTCATGTTCACCATTGTCATTATTCTTTTACTCAGGTTTAATTTATATATTATGTATTCTTTATTTCTTTATTTACGTATTAACACTTGTTTACCAGGTTAGTCTGACTGGGCCCTAAAAGACACTTTTTCAGAGAAGGCCCAGGAGAAAAGCTCAAGTACACAAATGCAATTTATAATTAATGATTACACTTCTTGGGAATTCTTGAAAGTTACATGTATAAATGTTGTACAATACAATTTTAAAACAACACAATATGATATACTTTCTGCTAATACAGCATTGAAATGATTACGCTATAATTATACTAAGTTAATGTTCGCTAATTCATTAAGACAAGTGATAAACAATATACTAACATCTGCTGTCTCATTTTCATTTTAATTTATTTTCCATATCCCATTTTCCCTTGTCCTGCTCAGTCTTGTCCAAAAACAAAAATATGAATTTTCATAATCTCATATATTTTTCTGTATGCCCTAATGATATGTTATACTTATTTACTTTAATGACACAGAGATAGTTTTTAACTCTTAACATGCTTTCTAACAGTTTCCTTATATAAAATGCTGTACATGTTTTTCTTTGCAATATACACAACTCATTCTGTACTTCAGTTCTAGGTTAACTCTTTTCTACACCCTGAAAATTATACAGCGACTGTTAGATATAAACCTACAATAGCTATATTTTTCATACAAGTATTCCATTTCATCCACCATCATGTGGCAATTGTCAGAAAATCCTTTTATTTAGTGCAATTGTCAAGGGAATGTCATCAAGGTATGAAGATATAATCAATCCCTTATACTGAGCATTGGTCAGACCAGTTATCATGTAGGACATCACTTTGGCATGTAACTCACTAAGCATATCACACACTTAGTCCCCAAAGGATCCTAATTAAAAAACTCACAGACCTAAAGCCCCTGAAAAAGCAGGAGTGGCTGAAAGCTCTAGCACATGAATCAGTGTCTTACTGACTTTTGAGGAGAGATCCCCCTGCCTCTTTCACTGTGATATTAGAGAACTATTGGTTTGTGGACATTCTGGTTCTCTGCAAGTTCAATATTTCCACCAGTACTAGAACCAGGGACCTTAATCTTCAACAACAAAAAAAAAAACAAAGAAGAGGGACAGGTTTATAACCCAGCCTCTCCCAAACCTCTGGAATAAATGTCATCTACATGTTAAGCAATGTGACTCACTGTTTTTATTTAAATATAGTCTAGGTAGCTGGCAGGGGAGTCACAAACTTACTCTAGATGTGACTTGTATTGCCCTCCTGGAGAAAGGGGGTACAGCATATGGGATTCTACAGGCAAGCTGTTAATGGTCACAAGACTTAGTGGCCTTGGAATATCTATGAAATCTAAGAATCTATTAAACAAATTTTCATATTGTTTTCTTTTTTTGTAGGTAAAAATCAAGTTTTCCCTTACACTAGCTATCTATATATATATATATATATATATATATATATATATATATATATATATATATATATATATATATTCACATTAGAACATAGAAAACCCACTGCATTGAAATTCAAAACACTGACACCAAACTCTTGAAAATTCAAATCACTGAAAACTCAAAATGTTGAATCCCATAACACTGAAAATAAAGTGTGGTCAATGAACAGATGCAATGAGACTGCGTACTTGCAGGGTATTGTAATGTAAATGCATAACAGTGCAGATTTAAAAGTCTGTGTATGTATGTTATGTATCTATATCTATGTCTCTAGCTTTAGCTATATATCTGTATCTTTAGCTGTCTATCTATATATCTATCCAGCTATCTCTCTCTCTCTCTGTCTACTTGTCTAATCTATTTATCTACCTATCTAAATTTTCCTAAGCTTCTGTTTAGCCCTTTGTAATACTGCAACGTTCTTAAATTTTCTGTGCACAGATCAGCTCAGATTGGTTAGTTTTACAGTACTGCAATATTCCGTGTCCCTAATTTGAATTTGTGGATGCATCCTGATTGCTAAGTGTAATTTAAAGACTTTTGCTTTCTTAAACTGTGGACAGACACTCTGATCTAGTTTTTTATTAGCTTTAACCTGTTAATTTGTTACCGCTTCACAGTGTTGTGTCAAATACTGTCACATTGCCATCTTCAGCAGTAGTTATTACATGATTGTGCTTTCTGTAGTTTTCCCTTATCAGGATGATTTAAGAGTCTTCAGATGACTGAAAAGTAGCTCTAATGAGCCCTTAGATGAGCTACATTTCTTTTGTTTTTACAGAAGTTACTTTTATAATATAGGAACTTATTTGTCCATTTCATCTATTAGCTTTTTAGCTACTGACCCTACAATGATTGAATTAAGCTGTTACCTAACTTTCTGCAATTTTCGTTAAGTTTGTCAATTTGTTATTGATTCAGAGGTCTTAGGCAGTAATAGTGTCTTGTCATTTTTGCTGCTTCCCCTGACTTATGAAACTTTCTCTGAGGTCAAGTAGAGTTTGAATTTGCTCTGCAAGTTTTTTTTAACTGTGGTTTACACACTATACACAGTGTTGTATCTGTCTAATTAATGATTGTTGTAATATGTAGTATGCAATTCTACAGATCATTTGCAATGCATTTTTGTTATGCATTTGTCTGTTGTATTTACAATGCATTATAGTCTGTATGTGTCTGTTGCATTTGCCTGTTTGGTTCGGGTAGTGGCTGATAAGGGTCCTCAGAGCTGCCCACTTACTCCATTAACAAAAATGAAAAGAACTAAAATAAAACAAATAAAGAGTTTTATCTATCTGCTTTTCATTGTACAATCCTAAGAAAATTGGTTGATTTTTAACTCACACTACCTTATACTAGTGTCATAAAGCTACAATTACCTCCAGTTTTGCCTGTCTAACACTATATAACAATTCCAGCTATAGATTAATTTAATTATGTGGAAGATACAAGTACTCTTTAATTTGCATCTCTGCTTTATTCTTGCCCAAAATATACCATTATTTATAATCTGTGTTATTAGTCCGTATTATTATTAATACATAATTGATAAGGCTTAATCTAGTATTTATTTATCAATTTTCTGATTATTTTACAGGTGGCTATCTGTTTTAAAAAGCAGAATAATTCTTGTTTATGATAGTGAACTACTGATGGCCCTCTACTCTTCTAAATGTCTTAGAATTATCATAAATACATTTTAGAATTAGCATCTGATAATCAGAGAGAGTGGTCTCAGGAGGTAATTTCTGTTAGAGTTACCATGTGTGTTGCTGCAGTCTGCTGAGCTCCATAATGGGTCATTCTTCACAATGTAGATTCTCCCACTGAGAGACATCAGTCAAAGAAACTGTCAGATATTTTACAGCTGCTCTGAAAATACCTTTCCCCTTGCTTCTCACTGGGGTGAGAGACTGCTCTTGCATCTGTAAATCATGCCTTAAGTCTATTAAAAAGTGAATATCTGTAGAAATTTTTTGAAGCCCAGCTCTACCAGTAGCTTGGCTTTGATTATCTTGGCACCCTGTAGGCATCCATATGTCCATAATCAAGTATTATTATACAACATTATTACAAAAGGATGGACTCAGTGTGTCTGATGTGAAATCTTGGGATGACCCTTGATGACTGGCTGTCAATCCCATGACCAGGTGGCAGCCATCATTAAAATATCTTGCTACCAGCTCCATTGGCAGACAGAGATGTTCCTCTGACTGTGGCCCATTTAACACAAGTTTAATAAGTTGTTCAAGTACTGGGTGAAGCTCTCATGGAGAGGAATGGTGAGGCCTAACCTGCTCATTTCCCTTCAGAGGATGGAGGAAGAGAGGGGTGTGCCCTTAGGCAAACTCTCCATAGTAGAATCCCTGGTGAAGACCCATCATTACACAGGGGAGCTTTATTTTCAAGGAAGACAGGGACGTCTGTTTACATCATAGAAATGCCTGCATGTACATTGGAAATACCCATTTCATACCAACACCTTTAATGCCAATGAGCATGCAAAAGGAAGAAATAGGGTTTTCAGAAACAAAAACAACCTTCATCATGAATTAAGGTACATTACTAATATAGTTGCCCTTTGGTCCCAGGGAATAAATGCTCATTAGGCTCTTGTATAGGGTAGAAGAAATAACAAGGCCCATAATGCAGCCAACAGAAGCCTAACAGTCAGATAATGAAAAAAGGAGCAAAAAAAAATGTTAAAGTATCTTGTTGCCATCCAGAAATACCACCCATCCGAGGACATTCTGCTGTGGTCCATGCCTTGGTCTTCTTATTAGTTTAGATCACTGAAATATATGTAACATTTTTTATCCAAGGCGGCCTTGGACCAGTTTTGATGGCCTCAGTTAGTAGAGAGTCCTGTGGCCAAAATATTAACTCAAAAATCCCAGTATGGTTGTAATACACCACCATTTTGAGGCCTGAACTTTCTTCTGATTGCCTCATAGAATATTTGAAACATGCTTTATATTGCATGATTTGGTATAATATAGCTTCCATCATGTTTCTAGCCTGGACTAGTTTGTTAACTAATGGCCATCTAGTGCTCTCTACCCATCCAATAGGATGCCGCTGATGACTCCTAGGTTGCCTTCGGAAGCATCATTTTTTTTAATTTCATATCAGGCCCCAGTCCAGTGAAATACAACACCTCATCCAAGTTTATGGCTTCCTTACCAGTAGCTATTACAAGAGGTCCCTTAGGAAAATCTGCTCATCTATTTTTATATCCCACTTTATAGTATTAGCCATTTTTTTATTATTTCTTCTGTTATATTCCGCATCTGTTTTAATATCAACTGCTTTCTGAATTTTTATATAATTGTCTTAATTATAAGCACATAGGCACAATTTTAACTGACTGATTAATGAATTACTTGACTAGACAAAGGAAAGCACTGTCACTTATAATTTTATTCAATAGAGTAATAGGGTTCAAATATGAGACTCCTGTCCCGTGGTGCAAACAAATCTTGTGCATTAATCATTCCCATGGGACTGAATTGCACATAACATTTATGTGCTTCATTTATCTGCATCAGAATGTGAACTCTGAACTACAGAGCTGCAGCAAGACTTCAGACTAAGCAGATGGCTATTGTCTATCTACTTAAATCATTGTGAAACTATTTCAAGCACCTTTGCTAAGCTGTAACAAAGGGCTACAGTAGCTCCTTGCTCATATTCCTAACACATAAGCAACAGCCTAGCTGTCTTTGTTTGTGGTTGTTTATTTCTTGGTAGTGCTTACACAAACTGATCAGCTCCTGTTTCACAATGCCAACCATGCTCCTTAAAAGCTTGTATCCACAGCATCATCTTACTTCAAATCTTCCCACAGTTTTGTGAAACAAAGAATCATAATGGGTAAGACAATGCAATAAGCAGGATTAATCATGCGAGAATGTATGCAACATATATTTCCTAACAGCCATAAAAAGGGGAGAGTGGTTGTAACATACCTCTTAACTCTACAGATTTTCACAGAATGTCAGGATTCTTTTTGGTCTGTTTCTCACAAAATTGTGGTTTACTGACTGATCATTAACAAATCACTGGGGATTGAAGTCAGAAAATAATGAGAGAGTTTTAAGTTTCAAACTTAATATCTTTCAAAAAAATATGCTAATGCAAAACCTGTTATTCTATCAACTATCTAACTTTGTAAGAGCAACATTTAAAAATTATCCCTATTTTTGGGCCTATGCCCTCATTATCTATGGCTTTGTCCAGATTTCTTGCTCTAAGAGGTTGAAAGGTATGGGTTGTAGGGTCTATATCACATAGTCAAAGCCTTATAACTTCGAACACTTAATGTTCGAACCATTATGTTCGAAGTTACAAAACTTTCACTATGGATAAAAAAAAAAACCAGAAAACAAAATAAACTGTTTTAAGCAGGGGGGGCAAGCCCCTCTGCTCCCCACACCCCCCACTACTTAAATATACCAACTCCAACATTGCACCCCATTGAACAAAATGGAAACCTCCACTTATGGAGATTTCCATTGAAACGCTTGAACTTTTAAAAATTCGAACTTATGGTCTCAACCATATGAGGTTCAAAATTTTAAAAGTTTGACTATGTCTTAGGAATCCTGGGTTGTAAATATATCCAGATGTTTAAATATCTTTATTTTTTTATAACTTTAGTGCTTTTCCCACAGATAGCAATGCAGCATCAATAATGTATAGTTCAGTGATCACTATGAGTCCATTTGTGGGAAAGGTGCATTTTACTGTGTTTTTTCCTGTACACTGCTGTGTAGTCTATATCCTGTGGCTTTGAGTTGTGGAAAAGTGCCCACTGCTGTATTCATAGAACAGCTATACCATCATATGATGTGTAATAAAATCCTTATATGTATCACCACCTTCTTTCTCTCTTTCTGTCTTTCTTTCAAGCTAGATCATCATAGGTAAAAAAAATAAATATATTAATTTTAACACATAGCAAAGAAAAGGCTCTGTTTCATCACAGATCCTAAAAAAGACTAACCCCAGGATTCAGCAAGCTCTGCACAGCGTGCAGGAATAGTGCAAGAGCTGCTGGTGGCAATATGGCCACCGACAGATCCGGGAACAAGCTCCCGGCATGTGCATGAGCACTCCTGCACTATTCCTGAACAGACACAGCTCCTGTATGCTAACTACCCCATTTGCAGGTGAAAAACATGCAAATGAGGTGAATTAGTGATCCAGGAAGCAGACAGCAATCTGTGCAGGAGTAGGGTAACCTGCAGAAATGTATTCGACTAGAAACAGAGTACATTTCTGCAAAGTATGACAGCTCCAAATAAAGGGTGTATATAATGACAAAGGCATGACAATGGCCAAATATATGGCCATTGGCATGGAAAATAGTTTCAAAATAACAAAAAATAACTTTTATTTTTTTTGTTTGATTTCGGCTGTTTAAGCGTAGGGCAGTGGCGTGCAAATGGGATTGGCCCGAAAATAAAAATAAAACCTTGAAAAAAGCTTTTTAGGCAAAATCACAATGTTGCCATTACAGTCAATGGCAGGCTGAATACAACAAAGCCATTGAATAGTGGTTGCTAAGCGGAAGGCTCAGTACTAGAAATGTAACTAGGCATAAGCAGTCAGTTCTATGCAAATAAGGGGAATGACACTGAATCACAGATTTCCCTTCAATGCTAGCCAGCACCCAACCGTGTAGGTGCAGGAAAACCATGGTGCAAGCCTAAGAGTTAGCTGACATCATAGAGGGGTGTGTCAGGCATACTGTAAGCTTATTGGAGCTCTGTGACTGGGTTTGCCCTTAGCTTAGCAGAGTAAGGAAGAAGATGCGTCTGACACTGCCTAGCAGTATTTACATTGCCTAAACGGGTGTCCGCACTGCACGCCGGGTTTTAAACCAAAAAAATAAATTAAACCAGGAAATAGCAGCTCCATTCACATCTGAGCACTGGGTTTGCATGGCACGCCTTGGGGCTTAAACATGAAGGCAATGGGAAGGGAAAACAGCAGTAGGAAGGTAGTCAAGGAGAAGTAGCATAGCTGGCAGGTGAAATGTATCAGAATCAGCCAATTACACAGGCAGCAGCCCAGCCCAGCCCAGTACAGTACTATAAACTATGAAAACACCTTTCCCTCTGGTTTTTCCCACAAACTCTACACCACCGGTGTACACAAACGGGAAATTTTACCTAGCAAAGTAACAAAATGATAGGGCCTGCTTTTGCTCTCATATATCAACATGTGGAGGAGCCTGAGGGTGGTGAGGATGGCAATGCAGATGACCAACCCACAGTGAGTTGAAGGAGAAGACTGTACAGACCTAGGGTAACCTACCAGGGGCTACATGAGCTGGAGATAATGGAGCACTATAGAGTGTACAGGGACCTCTTACAGCAAATTGTTGAGCTGTGCCGGCCACGCATCACACACAGTACCAACAGAGGGGAACCCATCCCAGTGGATACCAAGGTATGTGTAGGCTTAAGAATATTAGCCACAGTTACCTTCCAAAGGCCAACTGGGCATGTCATGGGGATCTCACAGGCATCAGTATCCAGGGTACTCCACCAGTTCCTAGATGCTATGTCAGCACATGCCGGTGAGCACATATATTTCCTCAACACCCATGAGGCGATGACCAGCAATATACTTCTCTTCCACTAAGTAGCAGAATATCCTGAGGTAGTGGGTGCGATAGACTGCATGCACATACACATCATAAAGCACCACCTGGTGAGCAGAGTTGAGTCTGCATAAACTGCAAGGGCTTCCCCTCCATCAACTGCCAGATCGTGTGGGATGCCAGGGCATTATAATGAATGCGTGTGCTGGCAGCCCTGGAAGCTATCACGACTCCCACATCTGGCATATGACTCAGCTGTACCAGAGATTTGCCAATGGGGACATCCCATATGGCCAAATAGTGGGGGATGATGGTTACGCACTTGAGCCGTGGCTAATGGCACCCATCAGAAATGCACACACACCTGAACAAGAACTTCATAATGAGGCATACGCACAGACCAAAATCATAATAGAGCACGTATTTGGGATGCTCAAGTCACGGTTCCAGTACCTGGATATAACCCGTGGAGTCTTGCAGTACTCACCAGCTACATGTTCCCAAATTGTCACTGTATGTTCCATGCTACACAATATGATCCTGTGGAAACAGCTGCAGCAGGAACAGCATGGGGCAGGATCACACAGCACCCCACCATTGCCAAGGCCAGCACAGGCACAGAGTGACTCGGAGAGGAACAGCCTGAGTCTGCCCCTGTAGGCAGGAGGAGGCATGCCCAGTATGACCAGGCCTTGGCAAAGAGGCAAAGCATAGCACATACACTGACACAGTAGGAACCCAGGGAATGACACCTCTCTCTTACTCGCACATACAATAAATGAGATGCCAAACATGACACTACCTGTGCTCAACCATGTGTAGGGAGTGTACCATGTGCATCTTACATAGTCAGCCCTCCAGCACCATCCTCAATACTGGCACAGCCACAAGGAAAGTCACTCTCACTATCAATTGCTGAATGTAGTAGTATGGTCGGCTACCTGTATCTATGGTATGGATATGAGCATGTAAGGGAATCGGGTGGCTGAATGGAATGGCAGCAGATAGTAGACACCTATATCAGCAGCATGAAATCCTTAACAAAGACTGGTGTCAACATAGTAGGGAGTACTAGACAAGGTGACAAAACCCACTGCAGGACATGTGGTGGGCCAAATGTGTGTCCATAGGACACACACATGCATGTCAGTCAGGTTCACATACCCAACAGCCTCAGCCAGCAGGACAGGTGTAGACAAACGCAAAGAAGGGCTGTGTTAAGGCTTTTGATTGATGGCTATGGAGAACATCCCCCTCAAAACTTACACAAACTACAACAGTTTAGGCAGTGGGATGTTAGTTCTGTAGGGTAAGAAGTCTGAAACTAAAATGTAGGTCAATGTAACCTAAGAACTGTAGTACACTGATATACCTCTAGTCTGCAAAATAGGTCAGAATACAGAATGAAATGGAAGCCAACAGAGTACCTGAAATACCAGTACACTCATAGCAAATGTTTACAGTTGTCAGTTGTGCCCCACCCCCCACAATCCTATGTAGAAATGTAGTAACATGTACGTGTGGGTGTAATAACAGTGGAGCACAGATTACCTGAGCTGGCCAAAGCAGTAGGATAGATTGTTGCACATGTACAATATACAGGGCCCCGTGTGTTACGTTGTGTGTTGTATATTGTGTGAAAGTGGTCAGCATGTAGGGATGGGTCCCACTGGCCAATGGCCAGTATTGTTGATGACATTGCCAAGTTCTCACAACTGCAGTGCCAAACACAATGCATTCCAGCAAGACACAATCCAGCAGTAATCCATTCAAATTGTTCGGATGTAATATCTGTCACCATCTGAAAGATGGACATGGCATGAATGTGGGCCCAGAAATACAAACAGTACACAGGTGGAAGTACCCTAGACAGAACGTGTATAAAATGTTACTGTCAAATGGACACACCTCTGGAATTGTACATACACGTTAGCAGCATATTAGTTGGCTGTGTAGTATGGAATACTGATGTAGTCTGGCCAAAACTGGCAGACCACAAAAGGCACAGATATGAAGTACTGAGAAACTGCTGATGTCCCTGCATAAGCCAGCATAAGTGTAATTCCCCACGTATATCTGTGAGCCAGCTGCAAGTAGCTTCCATAGTGCACATGCACTCGGCTCACCCAACCATCAGCTACAGATACCTCACAGGTCATATCCCTGCTGTTGGGAATGAGTACAATATGTCCCCAACCTCTGTATGGGACTAGCCACAGAATACAGCATGCTGAAGAGGTGTCCCATGCAGGTGTGTCCCTAACTGTAAACAATACCCTGTCAGCATGCACACCAATGGATCAATAAGGACAGAAAATATTGACATTAACACCTTGCATACCTACTCTGTCATCCCAGGGGAATGCAGTGGATTGCAGCCTGGGACTGTAGGAGTGACACAATGCACTGGCCTGCTACAGATGGCCTGCATCACTACCAAATACCCTACAGTCCTCTGTCAAAAGCCTATGTGTCACCCGTACTGCCTATGTATGTTATCCCATGGTCTCCCAAATAACAACATAACACAGTCCACAGAACACAAATGCAAGGCCATGTTGACAAATCCGAGTAGCATCTCCACCATGTCCTACTGCATGAACTGTGAACCACCCCATAAATACTGCTGGTATGAAGTGATAACTATAGGGATACCTATCAGATATCATTTGCATAATGTTCAGAAGAGGATAAAATAACAGGGGGGGATAGAAGCATGGACGCCATGGAGTGTGTCAAGTCTGAAACTCCAATGTGTGCACATACTATCCCTGCCTGCAAACACAGGAATGAGTGGCTACAAACCTGCTCATAAACCACAATGTGAAGGGGTAATGACCAGAAATATGAGCCCTACCTCTGGGTAACCTGTGTGAATATGTACAGCTGTGAGGTATGGCCACAGCAGGATATGGCCATCCCGTCATGGCAACAGATGTGCAAGCATGGGATCCTCAGCCATCACAGTACCATGGTGCTGACCCATTTACTCAGACCCATCAGCAAGTGTCTGCAGCTCCCCCTCCAGAATGGCATAATTGTGCAAGAATATGTAGGCTGCAGACCAAAATACTGGACACAGCTTCATTCATCTTGTGCTCCCCAGGAAATTACTGCAAGCAAATACGTACACCTGTCAGTAGTTGATGACATAAAACATCACAGTGCAAAACAGTACATATGTCTGAATATCTCTGCTAACACCAAAACCATGTAGCAGAAGCAGCACAGACACAATTAGTTACAGTATCCCACTATCCTTTTCCCATTGTGACCCCATAATGTCAACCGATCTACAGATATCCTGCAGAAACAAGTTGCTACCTGTAGGTGTAGAACACAAATGCCTGCACTGGAGTACAACCTACCTGGAATGGATTCACACATTCAATACAGAAGGTCATAATGGGCATGCTCCCACACTTAGAGAAATGAAGCCCATGTCTGGCAACAACAGTGGACTATACATATCTGTCAGTCGCAGATGTCTGTACACACACTCCACACTGCACACCAGTTATCCTTTGCACACACATTGGATAGGAATACACACATACATCCAAGGACAACACACTATGATAGGCCAAACATACACATGCATAGATGTGTGGAAGAGAGTCACAGACAGTGACAAAGAGCTTCCCCATCATGAGGTGTGTCCCACCCAGCACACATCCATTTGGCCAATACCACATGATGTGCAAATGTCTATTGCTGTAGACATTTGCTTCTGGTAGCCCTCAGCACTGTAGTGTCTGTGATGCTTGTGATAACTGTGTAACATGACTGTACAAGTCATTATTCATCTAGCAGTTGTATACATAGTCCTGTCAAATGTAAACCTGTGTGTGACTGAGTGTTTTGTGTGTGCTTCCAGATGAATGGTTTATGGCCCATTCACACACACTGCACTCCCCATTGCTCCGCTTTGGCAAGCCTGCTGATGTCATTCACCTTGAAATACAGCTTTGGAGAAGAGCTAACTCTATAAGCTCTGTGGTGCATGCAATAACTGTGTAATGCTATAGTGTGATGTACTAGTTAGGTAGGAGTTCTATTCCCAGACATGGCAACTGTGAGACTGTGTGTGTGTGTGTGTGTGTGTTTGTTTGTGTATAGGGATCAATGCTTTTGAGGCCAGTCATAGTCACTATACTTTCCATTGCCCTACTTTGGCAAGCCTGCTGATGTCATTCATCTTGAAATACACCTTTAGGAAAGGGCTAGCCCTATAAGCTCTGTGGTGCATGCTATAACTGTGTAATACTATAGTATGATGTATTAATTAGGTAGGAGTTCTAATCCCAGACATGACAACTGTGAGACTGACTGTGTGTGTGTGTGTGTGTGTGTGTGTGTGTGTGTGTGTGTGTGTGTGTGTGTGTGTGTGTATGTGTGTGTGTGTGTGAAGGGATCAATGTTTTTGAGGCCAGTCACAGTCACTACACTTTCCACTGCCCCACTTTGGCAAGCCTGCTGATGTCATTCACCTTGAAATATACCTGTGGGGAAGAGGTAGCCCTATAAACTCCCTGGCACGTGCGATAAATGCAGTACACTGTATTAGCAATACATAGCTAGTTAGGGGTTTGAATCTTAATATTGTCATGTGTGTGTGTTTGTGTTTGTGTCATCAGTATCCTGTGGTGATGTAGCTGTGATTGTGCAATAACAGGACTCATTATGGGGTGGGTTTTGCAAATTTCTTATATTGAGGACCTACTATATGTCACAATGTCCACCTTACAAGGACAACAGATGTCAAACAGCAGAGAGGCTGGTGTAGAAAATCTATACCCCTACAGGTAACATTATGGATTGAGGAACAATATAGGCAACCCTTGTATTATCCAGAGAACACTCTCCACCCATGTCTCATACACAAACACACTTGGCTAGGCAACAACCACTATATTGCTAGTTCCCTGCATATTGTCCACAGATAGTAACCACAGTGTGATTGCAATGGACTACAGATGACATGGCACCCTGTTCCATTCCTACAATCGGAAAATAATTGCTTACAGTGGTCCTTTGCTATGTTCCCCACTGGACACCTGCAACAACTTCAGAGTCAGCAAATGTAACCCACAAAGGAAATATCATGCTTTATACACATGCCCTGTATGGACAGGTACCACTAACACCAGTGAATACCTGTATCATGCTGTCAATGTAGGTGCAGAATCAACCTCAGTTCCATAGCCAGTTCTCACCACATGAGGTCAGGAATGCCCCATCAGATGATAATCTCTCTACACAACATGCCCCAGACACCCCAGCTACACTTTCACATGTCACAAAACATGCATGTGGGACATGTGCACAACCAAGACACCATCCATATTATGGAATATAGAACACATACATGGCAAGCATTGCACAGCACTGGCCACCCACAACAGTAATCCAGATGAGTGGATGGCGAAAACAATACCCACCTGTTTGGGTCAATCCAGGGACTACACCCCTGAGCCACACTGCAGACAATTGTCATGTGGCCTTATGCCAAGGTATACCCTTTGCCTAGCCTTGTACAGCCTTCTGGTACAGTCAACTACTACACACCTGTGACGCAATTAATCCATCTATGTCAGTACTGGCAAGTGTGTGTGTGTGTGTGTGTGTGTGTGTGTGTGTGTGTGTGTGTGTCTGTGTGTGGAAATTAATGATTTGGAAGCCATTCACACTCACTGCACCTCCCATTGCCCTACTGTAGCATGCCTTCTGATGTCAGTCACCTTAACATACCCGTTGCCCATATATTAGCCTGATAACCTCTGTGGTGCAGATAATACCTGCATAATACTGTAGTGTAGCAAACTAATTAGCTAGAAATTCTAATCCTGACCCTGCCAACTGTGATAATGTGTGTGAGTCCCTGAGAAAGTGTGGTTGTGTCTTCCTTGACACCTGCTTTTGTGGACAGGCACATGTACTACACTTACCTTATCCCTCCTTTATCACTGTTGCTGATGTCACTCACCTTCAGATATACCTTTGGACAGCCCTGCAACATGTAAGCTCTGTGGCACATGCAATAACTTCATAAAAATGTAATAGCAATACATAGTCAGGCAGGGGTTTGAAACCCCAGACTGGTAAGTGTGTAACACAAACATATTTAACTCTTACTCTCCTACCCCCTTCCTTTCTGTCTGTCTCTCTCACTCCCTCTCTGGTGGATGTGGAAAAGTACACCTGCTTTGCTTACACAGCAGCTTGTGTTTTGTAAGTGATGCTCATGATCAGCTGATGGCCTGTGCACGAATTGCAGTCCACCACTAGCTGATTACATGCGGAAAAGCTGTGGTATCATTCTCATAGCCAATTGCATGGAAACACACTCCTATAACTACATCATGTGGGTGATGGCCATTTTCATTCACTGTGAGCAGGACTTCATGTCGGTGTTTGACAAACAGCATCACAGAGGGTAGTGAGATATACCTCTTACAACATACACTGTGGTGACATGCCAACAAACAGTAGGGGGATGTTCCAGACATAAGGACAGAATGTAAGTCTTGCTCTTCTATATTTGAAGTAATTTTGGTTTAACAGGGTTTGTGCAGATATGGCTGGTCTACATGATTTAATATGTCATGAAAGTGTTATGTGGTTGAGGAAACTCTCATCTGTTGGGCTATCTGCAGACTGGCAAGTGTTTGGAGTCTTACATGTGTTGTGTTACTCACACATGTCCTATGTTTAGAAATGCAGTGGCATACTCTGATGATTGCAGTCAGTACATGTTGACAGCCATGTGAATTACTGACTTCATATCCCTCAGAAGACATGTCACAACAAACCCTGTTACACCAGTAAATGTATGAGTTTATCACAGCAACATGTCAATATTGGCCCTGTGTTTGTGCCTCCAGCCACAACTCTGTCAACCTTTGTACATATGTCATGCAGTAAGAGGTGCATATGTTCAGTACATCATTTACTGACATCATACCTGATAACAACCCACTGAGATATCAGACTGCTAGACATGTTAAGTATAGTAGGGCTTATATTTGAGGACAAAAACCTGGGCATTCTGTTGTAGTGTGTACAGTAGTGAGGTTTGTGTGTGATTGTTGACAGAGTGTGTATTGTGAATATGTACCTTGGCCTGTGTACAGACTGTGGTAGATTTCATTGTTCTTGGTCCTTTTCTATCTGATGTTGCATGCTGCTCCAGTGTATGGTATCCTATCAGCATACATGCTTGTAGGGCCAGACCGACACGTGTCCCATACCACAGTCAGGCATCAGAATACACTGTGTATTGGCCCAGTATATGTATGGTTAGTGTATGAGTGGCACATACGAGGATGGTGTTGAACGCACAGTCCATATACTGTAATATTAAGCATGCTTACCATATGTGACCGTGGCTGTGTTCAGATTGGTTCTGGGAATGCACTTTCACACAGGTGTCTCTTAGTCCGTGCTATTACATGCCTGAAGAGCCTGCTATATTTGGAGGTACATGTGTATTACATGATAAGAAATGTAGGCCAGTGTCGTGGCAGTCTGCCTGTAGTTTGCACAGTGCTTTTTGACATGCCTAGCAGCTCAGTGTACTTACCCAGTGTGATGTTATGTCCAGATATTTGTCAGAGGTACTGTTTCCGGGCCACCATAACTGTTGTGTATTTATGACAAAGCAGTGGGATGCTGTACAGATGTATGTCACTAACTAGTGGGTAGTATATTGGCTTGTGACCTCTACTCCTCAGGATATTATGTGTCAGGACAGACAGGAGTGTGTGAATGCATAAACTGTGTGAGCTTATCTATTCCAGTGTTTTCGTGATATCCCCATTTACATGGCTGTAAACATCCACTTTGTCAGGCTTGGTACACACGTCTTGCACTAAGGGATTTTATGTATACCACTGAACTGACCAGAGTGTGTCAGACTGTCCACATTTATTGGTCATATCTCTTCTGTATTCCGGGGATCATTACTGTGATTTCTGTGGTACTGCACTATGATGATCTTATGATGTCTGTCAGTAATGACATGGCGTACATGTCAATATCAGATGTGACTTCCCAAACAACATTTCTGTTAAGATAACCCCTGTTACAGTAGCAACAGTCTGCATTTATGCTTGCAATGCTTACATGACATCCACTTGCACTAAAAGGTTGTGACTATTGGAGCTAAGGTATGACTCCACTACATGTTATACACACATGTTATGCAAATATGTATGCGTGTCTATATATATATATATATATATATATATATATATATATATATATACAAACAGATATATATATATACACACACATATATATATATATATATATATATATATATATATATATATATATATATATATATATATATATATATACACATATACATATATATATATATATATATATATACATACATATATATATATATATATATATATATATATATATATATATATACATATATATATGTATATATATATATATATATATATATATATATGTATATATATATATATATATATATTTATAGATATATACATATATATATATATATATATATATATATATATATATATATATATATATACATATATGATATATATATATATATATATATATATCTGTGTATGCATACATGTCCCCCTGCTTATACGTAAGGTAGGTGTGTGTGTTATGTTGTGTTTGCGTGCATTGTTTTGTTTGTTTTAGTGTAGTTAGGTAGGTGTGTGTGTGTGTGTGTGTGTGTGTGTGTGTGTGTGTGTGTGTGTGTGTATGGTCGCGATTGTGCTATTTCCAGTTCTGGGTGTTCAAGTATGTGGGTGTTTAACTATTCAGTCTTGAAATATTGAAATTCGACATTTCAGTATTTCGAGGTTATCTAGTGAATCCATATTATACACATATATTTATACAGATAGATCTATATATGACCATATATATAATGCAATATATAGATGTATATAAATACATATATATAAATATATATGTGTATGTACATGTACATATATATATATATATATATATATATATATATATATATATATATATATATATATATATATATCCATATTCTTATGTGTAAACATGACTGTTGCATATACCTTCCCAGATGTATCACACCGTATTTATCTGATATGTGTATATTTAGATATAACACATACGTGATTCAACACTAAAATCGCTAACAAGTACTACACAATTGTAGAAGTCATAGCAGTTGCTCAATACTATTCGGTAAGTGTACTGACAGATAAATTGGAAAAAACAACTATCTTCACAGCTGTGATGGCTTAGTGGTTAACTGCTGTGATTATAATGTACAGGGACCTTCAAGAGCTGTTTATTTTGTTGCTGGGCAGAACAAGGGCTGTTGGATACAGAGTGGTTAAGGCAGTTTTGAGCAGCTTGAAGTGGGTTTGTGCGGGTTTACGTGATGGTAAGTGATGCTAACTTATGGTTAAACAAAAAGGCGCTCACTCCATTTCAGCATCATTTACCAGTGCGCAAATCTGCTTAGCAGTTACATTTAAGTAGTGCTTACACCTGATAAGCATAGCTAACCCCTGGAAACCAGTGCTCACATTCTGGTCTGATAAAATAGCAGGGTAATGACATCTTTAATAAGTGTATTTAATTCCATGTATATACCATGTGTCTACCTGCTGTCATTACAGTAGCAAGGGGTGTGAGTCTACTGTTTGGGACACCTTGGTATATATGTCTTGTACAACACTCTTTTCCATTTGAATGTGTTTCATACATGGGTAGTATCCCAGGTTATGTACAGTCACACTGGCATGTAGTGTATCATTACATTACTACTATTGACAGTGCATTCCCAAGTAAAAATAGTAAAAATTGTAGTAATGGAATCAAACACCCCTGCATGCAAATATGGACTCTGTGTCCTCACTTTTGTGTTCTTGGTGTTTGAGTTGTGTGTCATTAAGTATTTGCTACTGATATTGATCTGACATCTGGATATTAACTCTAGACTACTGTGTGTATAGGACATGTCATTGAGGGCTGCTGTCATGTAATAATGGCATACCTATCAGTTTCAGATGTCTGTCTGTCAATACAGTCATCCTACTGCATAAAAAGTTGGCTAGATGATGTCTGCCTGTCCTCTGTACAGATGTGCAGATGTTGAGAGTCCATCTTGGCTGCTTACAGACAATCTATGCTTGAGTGACACTGACATGTCTGCCTAGCTGTGTTATGAATGCCACAGCTAGGAATCCACACCCTGCATGCACCACATTCCATGGATACCTCAACTACACTACTACAGTCAACAGAACATACTTGGGTATAGGTCTCCAAGACAGACACTGACCATGTTATGTAATACATGTTGCATAAATGTCAACTGGAGCACCTCACTGGCCCTCTGCAAGAGGCAACCAGATGATTGGATGTTGCATGTAACCTTCACCCTGAGGATCACCCCTATGGTATCTGTTGATAGATGGCCTGCTGGCACATGGCAGGTGGAATGAAACCAGTGTACACACATCCCCTACACTTCCCATCTCTCCATGGACAATAGCCTGGAACACATCTATGAACACCTGCACCGATGGACCCCAGTACTGACAAATGTGTACATGTGCATTACTGAGAATAACAGTGCCTATGTGTTTGTAGACCTGTAGTTAATAATACCGAGGACCTTCACACCTACCGCACCCCCCATTTCCATAGTTAGATGTGGCTGCTGCTGTACTGGACATTACATGCATCTTGTTACACTCTTCACCCTATGGGCTACGTTTGACATCATGTGTGTGTGTGAGGGGGTTTAATTATTAATTAGGCTGTTGCAATATGGTGTGTGTAGGTATGGGGTTGCCGTAGCTGTGTTGGTGATGTGTGTGTGTATGCATGCACACAGTTCTGCCATGTGGCTGCCCTATACAGGTGTTTGTAGGATAGCTGCAGACCATACCTGGCAGGGTGCGCAGTTCACTGTCTCCGGCCACAGACATGAGAACTGTGCATGCCATGGGTTCAACTGGCGCAACCAGGTACAAGCTGCAATATGGAACTCTCCCCTGATGATGACATATGTCTGCTGGATCTAGGTTCCTCTTGGGACCAGCCATGGTTACGTTCATGTGGCCTGCTGTGTTGTGGTGTGGACAGCACCCCCTTTCAGTGCTGGGGCTGGTAATGCCACTACAGGAGTGGATCTGAGTTCTGGCACATCCATGTCGACCTCCAGCTGTTGGTGTTGCTGGCCTACATCTATGTGGCAGTCGCACTACTCCCACTATATGCTTGAACACAGACAATCCATGGTTGAAGATTCCCACCATCTCACCCAACCGTCTATCCATAACCTCTGCAAAATAACGGTGGGTACCTGCAAGATCACGGATGTTGTCAATAACAGCTGAATGAGTAGCCCTCTCCAGCCTCAGACCCTGTCTGGTGTACCATTCCATATGTGCCTGCACCTCCATGATGGCCTGAAACATGCATCTGGTGGCACAAGATGTGACACCTCTGCCAGTGGCATGATGACCAGCAGCCTTCCTACAAGCACCCCTGTACATGTGCCTATGTGCTACCCCAACAGACATCCAACTATGGCTATTATGTCCAGACACATGTGCCATAGATACCACACTGTCCTGCCCCATGCCACCAACTGCCAACTGTCCATCAGCTACGGCCACTGATGATGGGGTATGTATAGGCAATATGAATATGTAGGGAGATGGGGTGGATAACAGTGGGATGTCAAATGACTGCGCAGCTTCAGGCCCTGACAACCCCGCCTGTGCCTCAACACACCTATCATCATTATCAGTGTCTGTATGTACACCAACATCAGATTGCCTGCAGGAGGGACCCTGACCTATCTCGCCACCTGTGAAGGGAAAACAAGAAAGGCACTTTAAGATCTGTACATCATTGCTTAACAGTACACAAACACACACACACACACACACACACACACACACACACACACACACACACACACACACACACACACACACTTACTTACAGGTGAAGTTGCACTAAGATATTACACACAGACCTCTCATTACCCATCTGTCAAGATGCATGACATATGGCACTCAACAGCATGCAGTGCAGCTATAGTCCATCCCTGTTACCAACATTATACATCTGTGTGATGCATGGGTTGAGTTAGTAGGTGATGCCCCTTCCCCTGGAACACACTGCACCCATGTACACAGTATTGCTGTGCACCTGTTCGGCACCCTGGAATGTACTGTGCACCATACCTCACAGGTGTACACACCATTGCTGAATGTGTATATGTGTGTCAGTTATGTTTGCTCTGCTGCTCACAGCCCCTATATGTTTGTCTGACACATACCTGGGATGATATGTGGACAGACATCATTTGTGAATGTCTGATGTCTGATTTACAGATCTCATCAGCGGTGCATGTATGGCCAATAAAATACAATTACACTGACAACCTTCAAACCTTACTGTGACTATGGTGAGTGTACACAGCCTTATTGACATGGCACCCTCTTCCTTGATATGCCATGGGGACACATTACTGCAAATGTTAACATTAAATGAACCTGATATATGACATATGACCTGTGCAATCAAATGCAATATCAAACAAATGTGTTAGTTGTGCAGATGCTGATTGAGATGCATACAATTTGTGGGTGCATATGTGTGCACACCCTTATCATGATGGTTTGCTGCACCAACTGTTAAGTGTACTACAGCAGTCACTATTCCTGGAAGGGGTATACTAGCATGGGCCATCTGCATTTGCCAGTATTTGGTCACTCTGCCCTACAAATGTCCCCCAACTCTGCATGATTGCAAGGTCAACTCATGTGCACAGCCCTTGGAGGTCACACAGTGACATCACTATTGCTGTGGAGTCAAGGTTATGTCTGCCACAATTCATGACCTTGACTGTGTGCTGATACAGCCATTCTTAGTGGGTTTTGGATCTCTGCTTCAGTGCACTGTTGTGTTTCAGGATGAAACCCCCTCCTCACCCTCAGCCTTTTTGCAGATGCTTGATAACTATGGACTACACATGTGTGTCATTTTGCAGTATCCCAAGCTCTGAACACCATGTGTACTGGTCTAGTCCCTGCTAATGAATGGCAAACATACAGGTGTACACTGGCACCAGCAAGATACAGATGGGGATGGTGGGCCTGAGGTGGGATGAGGTGGTGGTTGTGCAGCACATGTTTCTTAATTGATACTGTCTGTAGGTTTCCAACAGACAGTGTTCCTGTAGCAGCAGAGACCAGAAAAGACTACCTTTCCAGATTTTAAGTATTTTTCTTGGCTTTTTCGACTATTTGATACTTTCGACCACTGTTTTTGCTTGTTTTATCGAAGTTTGCACTGTTTTTACTGTCTTTATATGCTAAAACTGTTTACTGCACTTGCTAATTTAAGTTTTACCTAAAAGTTAAATTACAGGCTAATACACTCAAGTGTACTAGCTTTTGATAGCAATTAATCGAAAATTATAGCATTTATTGTGTTTTCTGCCTTTCTGTAAAAAAATCTTGAAAAAAAGCAAAAAAATATCTTTGTTTTTCCATACTTTCCTAGCTAGTGTTCCAGAGACCAGATTTTGCTGATCCCTGGGCTTTGTCTTGGTTCCTGTGTTTCTCCATTTTCCTTGTTTGGTCAGGGAGAAGTTTCTTTACTCACGAGTGAGAGTGGGGAGTACTGAAGTGCATGTTTGTCCTTAGAGGAGTGGTTTAAGGCAGTAACTTGTAGTTTATTGGCCATTTTGGGTCATTTCCTGTATTTTCCAGCCCCTGCTTAATCAGGTTTAAACTATTCGGCTACCTAAAGTCCACTCTTCAAATTTTCCTTAAAACTACCTTCCTCAAAGTATACTACTGTTCTATTTAGTGTATCCTATAACTATAAATTATCTCTACTTGACTCCCAAGTAGACTATTCTCTATCTGTATAGCCCAGCACTTGCTCCTACAGTACTTATCACCTTGATACAGCACTCTTGTTATAGATAGTACCCCAAAAGCAAACCCCATTTCTCGGTCACCCACATCCCCAGAACCTTTTTAAGTTTTTCTGTCTATTCCTTCTAGCATGTCGGGATCAGTTGCTAATGTCCTCTCCTGCTCAGCTGGTGAACCTGGGAATATTGAGGCAATGTTACAATTGCCTCATGTACACAACAACCCTCTCCTCCTCCCACAAAACACAAATACATAGATGCAACTATATGGCCAAACTGGAGGCTGAGCTCTCTCAACATAGGACTGGCAAGACCAGTCAGGAGGAGAAGGTAACCACACACTATAGACCCAGTCTCACATAATACCATCACAACCTCAAATCATACACATAAACACACAAAGACATACTCTGAGGCTCTGATCAAAATCTACCAAAACAGCAGAGGCCACCAAAGCAGACACCCAAACAACTACCACCTCAGAACACAACACCTGCAACACATAGACCACACAGTCAGAGTGTCAAGCAGTCACAGCCCTTAAGGCCAAACACAATGCCAGACACACTAGTCATTGGTGACTCCATAGTCAGACACACTGCACCAGTCTGAGTAAGGAGAAGGTCACAGTAAGCTGCCTGTCAGGCGCTAGAATCCGCCACATAACACAAGCACTCAGGTCTCTCAACAGCAGGTACAAGTACGACTCAATCATTGTCCACGCTGGTGTAAACGACCTGAGGCACTCCTTGGACTACATGAAAAGAGACATAGAGGAGCTCTCTGATTATGTAGCCCAAGCAGGTATGACCGTGACCTTGAGCAGTATCCTACCTTCACCAAGAATGATGCCACAATACAGAGATAAGATGATCAGCTTTAACAATTGGCTTAAACTCTGGTGTCATTCAAAGGGATCAATGTCTGTCTGCCTGGGATGACATGCTGGACAAGCCATGCTGCCACCTGTCACCCCTGGGATTCTGAATTTTGGCAAAGGCTCTTGCCACCCCCATAGTGTCTTTTTTAGGCAAGGCTCAAATTCTAAACCTACCACCCTAGAACACAACAAAGAAAAAAAACTAAGGGTAATGCTGCTCAATGCCAGAAGTCTCAACCTCAAGATGCAGGCCCTTCTCAGTATGGAGAACATCGATGTCTGTGCTGTGACAGAAACCTGGTTCAAGGCTCCTGAGAGCACCCCAGCACTATCAGGTTTTACCTCATATCATGTGTTCCGGCCCCCAAATCCGGACAATACCAAGAAAGGAGGGTATCCATATTCATCAAGGACACCCACACCTCAAGATTGGTGGCAATGCGATGCATCGGAAACCATCCAGGTGCAATTAACCATAGGCAAGACTGCTCTGCAATTTGTAGCATGTTACAAGCCACCCTCAAACTCAGGAACCTCACATGGCCTTCCTGAAAACACTGGAGGATAAATGTATCTCCGAACACCATCATACTAGGTGACTTCAACTACCCTAATATAGACTGGGAACACTACTCAAGCCCAAACACTCTAGCCCAAAAGTTCATGGAATTCATAAACTCAAATGCCATGGAACAACTAGTCACCATCCCACAAGAGGAGAAAACATACTTGATCTCATCATCACGAACATGGGAGCACAATGTTCAACACCGAAGTATACCCCTCACTGGTGAGATCAGATCACAAACTAATCTGCTGGAGGTCCTCATCCCGCCCCCACCCGAAATAAAAAAGACCACAGTAAAGAACTTCTCGAAAGCCGACTTCACACTTCTAAAGACTAGTGTGGTATCCTTTAAGGCCCCCGAGCTGGCGGTAAACATTACTCAAACCGCTGAATCACTTACAAATGCCTTCTACCAGCACCTGCAGGGCTGCATGGATCAGGCAATCCCAAGCAAAACAAAGATTCTTTGTACCAAAGGCAAGCGTCCAGTCTAGTGGACCCCAGCCATAAACAAACTCTACAACAAACGGAGAAAGCTACTACAAGATAGAGCAAAATCCTTAAAAGGTAAGACACAGCTGATCACTATAAGTAAAAAGCTAAGAGCTCTCATAAAATCATCCAAAGCCAATTTTGAGAGAAAAATAGCTAAGGACTCTAAAGACAACCATAAGGCATTCTTTAGCTATGTCAGAAACCTAGGAGGAAACTCCCAGATATGCTCAGAATTAGTTCAAAATGATGTGAAGATTACTGATCCTACAGACATTGCCAACATACTGGCTGACAGGTTCAGTGCAAACTCCCCCCCCCCAAAGGAGATATCTATACCAAATGATTGTAGCCCCAAACATCTCTAACCCAGGTGAGAACTGCTCTCTCAAGGCAAAGAACACAGCATCCATGGGACCTGATGGCGTCCCGGCTGTGTGCTCCACGAACTCAACGAGGAATTAAACCCACAGTTAGGACAGCTGTTTAATCTTAGTCTCACCTCGGATACCCAGGGAGTGGTGCACAGCGACTGTGGTCCCACTTCACAAGCGGTGCCTCCACCGACCCTGGAAATTACCGTCCCATTAGCTTGACAAGCCTTATCTGCAAAGCCATAGAGAGGATCATAATGGATCTCATAAATAAAGACATAGGAATTTGCAGACTTTGGATCCAACCCAGTTTGGCTTTGTCAAAGGCAGATCATGCCTTTTAAACTTGGTTGACTTTTTGAAACAGTCACCAAGGCCATTGGGAAGGTGGTCCATACAGCCTACCTAGACCTGGCGAAGGCTTTCGATACAATACCCCACTCGGGTATCATTGAAAAACTCATCAACTTAAATGTAAACCCATACATTACAAGATGGGTTGCAAACTGGCTGAGTGACAGAACCCACAGGGTCAGAGTTGCTGGCGCCATGTCAGACTCAAAGCCTGTCACAAGTGGTGTCCCACAGGGCTCAGTCCTGGGCCCACTCTTGTTTGGCATCTACTTTTCTGAAATACAAGCAAATACAGGAGGGTTATGGCTGACAAAGTTTGCAGATGACTGCAAACTGGGTGCCGTGGTCAACACATCTGACACAGATATCCTTCAGAAGGGTCTCACAGAAACGGATAACTGGTGCCAGAGCCATGGCCTAAAGTTAAATGCCAAGAAATGCATAGTCATACCCTTCGGGAAAAACAAGGTTACCCCTAGCTACCATATAGGTGGCAATCCACTGATCACAGAAGAAGTTATCAGGGACCTGGGGACCCAGGTTGACAGTAGCCTTTCATTCAACACTTATATTGCTAAAGTAGTTAGGAAGACCTTCTACATTGCCCACCATATCATGAAGGGATTCACATCTAGATCAAGGGAGGTCATAGTCTCCCTATACTCATCACTCATCAGACCAATGATTGAGTACAATGCCCCATTATGTATCTGACCCGACACTTGCAGCAGCTGGAGAGGCCACAAAAGTTCCTCACCAAAAGGATAAAGGGTCTCAAAAATCTGTCTTATGCTGCCCGACTGAAAGAACTCCAGCTATATTCAGTTGCTTACCGCTTGCTCAGAGGTGACCTGTGCCTGACATACAAGGCCATGTCAAACCCAGATTTGATGAACATGCTTCATCTCAAAAAATCTAGATCCCTCAGAACCACAAGGGCGGGAGACTTAAACCTCGACATGGTTATTAATAGGACGTGCTGGAGGGATAGATTCATCACCCAAAGACTCCCTATGCTGTGGAACAAAATCCCGGTATATGTGAGGCAGAGCACCTCTCTGGCCTTGTTCAAGAGGAATCTTGACCAATGGATGGGAGATCGCAGATACACCCCAGGGGTTACCTCAGTGTCACTGCTCGACAGACGCACAGCAAAATAATGGGCATAGTTTCTCCAAACTAAAGGGGTGGCGTAAGCCACAAAACTATGGGCTAGGCTTGTAAATGCCCTCGGGCAGATAGCCTAGTATGAACCTATGAACCTATGAACCTATGAACCAGTACACACTGCAACACATGCCTTTGGGGGACTTTTGATGTTATGCATATGCTACCTGTAGAGAGTCCTGGCTGCTGTTTCCTGTGGAACAACTGTCCCATCTGATTACCCTAACCTATGGGCCAAACGTATGCAGAGTCCAGGTGATTGCCGACACAGGTACTGCACAGGCAGTACTTGCTAGACATTCCTGCAACTCTCTAAGTGTTGTGGCATGCTACTAGGCAGCCTGCATGACCAGTTTGCAACATGTGTCGAATTCTGTCTTGGATGTCCATCTGTTTATTTTCTACATTAATCCTGTCCCATACATCCTCGCCACATACATGACTGTCTGCACTGTTTGCCATGGTATATGCAATGGTGAGGTAAGGCTACATGTCCAACTCCTGCATGCTACCTGTTGGGTATGGGATCCATTCCATGGCTTGTAAGATGTGTGCAAGCCATGGCTGCCTCTGTTGTAGGTAAGTGTGTGCATTTGATGGCCAAACATTTTGGACAGCAGACCATTTCTTGGTGTGACATTGAGGACCTGTAGTTTCTGGAAGGTCCATACTCATGAAGAGTGAATGCTGTCAGTACCTCAAAATCTGATTCCACAATATGTTATCTGGAGTGTATGCACACATTTGCTTCTAGTGTTTGATAAGGTATGTATTTCCCATATTTGCTGTCCTAACATAGGATTCCATATTACACATTCATTGCTCATGTTAGGACCACATTACAGGTTGTAAGGGTTGTGGAATGCAGTATTGTGATATGCCATTGTGTAGATATGTAACAGTTGCCATTGTAATAGTGGTATATACACTGTTGTAGCACTGTATATGGGTAATATTTCAGACATGTCCCTACAGTAGGCCATTTGTCCCACCATTATGTTCATCTCTATGCACACATCTTGCAATGACAGGTTGTTAGTTATATTGCAGGACTCTTACATACCCTTCAGATACACCACTATGGTGACCACTGTGTAGCATTGCAGATAGCAACAATAAGTGAACATTTACAGCATGCATTATGGGTAGGTGTGTTAAATGTGTGCATGGAATATACCATGGCCATAACATGGCCGGTGTATTGGCAAACCTGAACAAACACATACGCACCAGCTACAGGCTACTGCCCCAGAGGTAAACCAGAGGGACCTACATAGTTGTGTGAGAGATGTGATGTCAGTAGCCACACATGTGGCATTGGTACAGGGTGGGAGCAGCATTACAGTACATCAACAGTACAAACCCACAATACTACAGATTATGCATATCTGTTTATTACTACAATTCAGCAACAAGCTATATATAGGTTCATAGGCTCATAGGTTGGTACTATGCTATCAGCCCTAGGGCCTATACAAGGCTACCATAACAATTCCCTGGCTATTACTTCCCACACTATTTACTTCCCTGGACCCCTGTCTAGCAGGGCGACTGATGTGATCCCCGGGGTGAATTTCCTTTCTCCCATCCAATCGTCAAGGTTCATTTTGAAGAGAGCCAAAGAGGCATTCTGCTTAACATGTATGGGCAATCTATTCCAGAGTCCGGGGAGTCTCTGAGTCAGGAAACTATCCCTCCAGCATGTTTTGTTTATTTTGATGACAAGGTTTAGATTTCTAGAGCGTGTGGCTCTGAGGGATTGGGATTTCTTTAAGTGTAGCATGTCCAACAGCTCTGGGTTTGACATGGCCTTGTATGTTAAGCAGAGATCCCCTCTGAGTAGACGATATACAACAAAGTATAGCTGGAGTTTTTTAAGGCGGTCAGCATAGGGCATCTGCTTTAAGCATGTGTTTCTTTTAGTGAGGTATTTCTGCGGCCTTTCCAGTTGTTGCAGATGTCTTGAGAGGTACATACCAAATGAGGCGTTGTATTCTATAATGGGTCTAATGAGGGATGAGTACAGTGGGACAATGATCTCCTTTTTTTCTGGATGAAAAGCCCTTAGTGATGAGGTGCGCCACATAGAAGGATTTCCTGACTGTTATGGTGATGTGGGTATAGAAGGTGAGACCACTGTCCACCTGTGTCCCTAAGCCTCTTATCACGCTTGCATATATATTTCATCTCACATATGCATGATTAAACTCTACAGATGCAGATGGATACGCAACAGTAGACTACTGATATGCTTTGTGGCCTTACCTGCATACTCCTCATCCATTACGTGGGTAGCACCCACCTCTACAATGCTCTCTGCCGGATTGTGTGTTTGCTGGTGGGCTGGTGCCTCGAGGCTGGCGAGGAGCACCTCAGCATGTGTTGGCAGGGCTGGATGGCATAACACCCCCCTTGTGGCAAGCTGGTTCCTCCTAACTGCAGCAGTACGCCGACAGACATGGCGGTGTAGATCAGTGCACTGATGTTGGACCTGCTCATAACTGCGGTTATGCAGGCCAACATCATTTACGCTGTGGACAAGATCATTCTACAGGGCAGTCCTCTCCTGCAGATCAAGCACTGTACATCCAAACAGGGTGTGGTAGTGCTGCACCAGGTACTGAATGATTCTCCTGGTGGTCTACATTGGTAATCTCACCCGAGACATGGCGCCTGAAAGACATAAAGAGGAAAACAGGTCAGAAGACCTCATACTGCAAGGATATAATAGTTATTAATACACATCTCTGTCTTCCCCCCACCATATCTGCAACAACAATCTGATTACACAACTCAACGGGTATGTTTACAGCAGACCTACTGTTGGGACATATATCGTATTGTACAACAATTTGTACAATGTGTTTGTAGTCATTTTCCATGCTGAAAATCTATCATTGGTGGCCTGTTACGAAAAATGTCACCTGCGTGTCATTGTAAGGGCCACTATGGTTCCATATATGCATGTGTTCTGTTTACTATGTGACTGATGCAAATCTGGTGTTTTATGTTAATGGGAATATCTATGCATGCTGTTAGATATAATCCTGGAATGTGTGGACTCTTACTACCTACATATGTTCTATAACTGTGACACAACAGCATGTTTGGGAAGACAGTTACCAGCAGAATCACATCTCCCACCTAATCTGGCCATGTTACCAGGCCACATCACATCTGGGACCCACCCTGGGACCTCATCATCTACTGGTCCTACACTACCTTCAGGTGGAACCACCTCAGGGGATGGTGTTCTCTCCTCCGGGAGCAAACACAGACAGTATCCTGTCACCCAAAGTCAGGTCCTGGGTCTAGTGCATAGGGAGCTCCACAGAGATTTAGGGGATGAGCTACACCACCTTGAGGCCCTCAGTATATAATCACAGGGTCTGTATGCTCCTCCTGCTCAGCCCCCAGCCCAGGCACCTTCAGGGCCATGTAGATGCAGTTGTGACTACCCAAGGGTGGAGACCTTGGTCCCATTGTTTCCATATGGGAGCTCATGGGCTTCCACATTCCAAACACCACTCCCCATCCAAGGTATTTACCCATCACATGTGTCATATACCGCCCCTGTATGCTGTCTTGTCTGTCTTCCAACCCAACCGACCTCCCCAAAATATACCTGCTATCCTTCCCCAAAATACCAATCCCACCTTCACAAACAAGGTCAATGTGTTCCCAACATGGATTTCACACCAGACATAACTGTCCATTTTGCACCCACTTAATAGTGTGTGTGTGTGTGTGTGTGTGTGTGTGTGTGTGTGTGTAAATAT
>NC_056733.1:1666833991-1666903991 GCF_019279795.1 Protopterus annectens | reverse complement strand
GCTAGTTTTGAAAGAAAAATTGCCAATGACTCCAAAGATAACCACAAAGCATTCTTTAGCTATGTCAAGAACCTAAGTGGAAACTCTCAGATCTGCTCTGAGATAGTGCAGAATGGCACAAAATACACTGAACCGACTGACACTGCAAACATTCTGGCAGACAGGTTTAGTGCAAACTTCACCCCCCTCTCACCCCCTAAAGGGCCCATAAGCATACCAGAAGAATGTAGGGCCCCATCAATCACTGATGCACAGGTTAAATCAGCCCTATCCAAAGCCAAAAACACAGCTTCAATGGGACCGGACGAGGTCCCAGGCTGTGTCTTACAAGAGCTACAAAATGAACTAACCCTTCACCTAAACACACTGTTCAAACTCAGCCTCTCTACAGGCTACAAACCCATAGAGTGGCACACAGCAACAGTTATCCCACTCCACAAAGGAGGAGCCACAACGGACCCCGGGAACTATCGCCCTATAAGCCTGACTAGCCTGGTCTGCAAGGCTATGGAACACATCATCATGGAACTCATTAACAGAGACACTGGGAACCTCCAAACCTTGGACCCTACCCAGTTTGGTTTTGTTAAGGGCAGATCATGCTTCCTAAACCTGGTGGACTTCTTTGAGATGGTTACCAAGGCATTAGATGAGGGAAAGGAGGTCCACACAGCCTACCTAGACCTCGCAAAGGCTTTCGACACCATTCCCCATTCTAGTATTATAGACAAGCTCACCAGCTTGAACATAAACCCCTACATCACGAGATGGGTTGCCAACTAGCTCATGGACAGAACCCACATGGTGAGAGTTTCAGGCTCTACGTCCGACTCTGAACCGGTTACAAGTGGCATCCTCCAGGGCTCAGTCCTAAGACCCTTCCTGTTCAGTATATACTTCTCAGAGGTGCAGGCAAGCATAGGAGGACTATGGCTGACCAAGTTTGCAGATGACTGCAAACTAGGGGCCATAACTGATTCTCCGGCTGATACAGACACCCTTCAGATGGGTCTCACTGAGACGGATACCTGGTGTCAAAATCATGGCCTCAAGCTAAATGCCAAAAAGTGCACAGTCATCCCCTTTGGAAAAAACAAAATACCTGTAAACTACCACATAGGTGGTAGTCCCCTAAATACAGAAAATGTAATAAGGGATCTGGGGACCCAAGTAGATAGTAATCTCTCCTTTGATTATCATATTGCCAAGGTGGTTAGAAAGTCCTTCTATGTGGCCCACCTTATCACAAAAGGGTTCACATCTAGAACAAAAGAGGTTATTGTGCCTCTCTACTCATCACTCATTAGACCCATCATAGAATACAATGCCCCATTTGGGATGTACCTTACAAGATACCTGCAACAGCTGGAAAGGCCACAAAAGTACCTCACCAAGAGGATTACTGGCCTCAAACAGATGCCCTATGCAGCCCGACTCAAGAAACTCCAGCTGTACTCAGTTGCATACCGCTTATTCAGAGGTGATCTCTTCATGACATACAAGGCCATTTCCAACCCAGAATTGATGGACATGCTCCACCTAAGAAAAAACAAATCCCAGAGAGCCACATACCCTAGAGATATAAACCTCACCACAACGATAAATAGGACATGCTGGAGGGATCGATTCCTATCCCAGAGACTCCCCATGCTTTGGAACAGGATTCCAATATACATCAGGCAGAGCCCCTCACTAACACTCTTCAAGAGAAATCTTGACAGGTGGATGGAAAACAGAAAATTTACCCCGGGGATCACTGCACTGGCTATGCTGGACAGTGGTGCAGGGAACTAATGGCTCTGCTGGACAGTGGTGCAGGGAACTGATGGCTCTGCTGGACAGAGGCACTGGGAACTAATCTAAGGGGGTGGCGAAAGCCAACACATTCTGGCTAGGCTTATAAATGCCCTTGGGCAGATAGCCTAGTACTTACCCATGAACCTATGAACCTATATATATATATATATATATATATATATATATATATATATATATATATATACCTCTACATATATAAATACATTTCCTCTACATTTGAATGACTATGCTGGATGATATGTGTGAGAAAACATCAGATTTATTTATATCTGACATGGCTTAGTGATAAATCGCTTTGGCTATGGTGCCCATGGTCCTGGGTTCGAGACTTGCAAAGGCTGATTATTTTATTGCTGGGCAGAACAAGGGCTGTTGGATACAGAGTGATTAAGGCACTTCTAAGCAGTTGTAAGCGGGTTTGCGTGACAGTAAGCAGTGCTAACTTCTGGTTAAATATGCTTACAGAGAGTTAGCTTCAAAATTGCGTATTCTGTGTGCGCATTGCTTACCCCCATGCAAACAGGCTTAAACCCACCTACTACTGCTTAAAAGTGCTTACTACTACTTACCCCCGCACTAATTTAGAAAGAAAAGAAACATGGGTCATGGGAAAGTGGTAGATTTGGTCACTTTATATATTTTGCATGCTATTTGCTGTATGGCATTGATTTATCATTCATTACATATTATAACTTTTTTTAGTATCCCTGCTCTCAGACACACCTCTTGCACTCGTCCACGCTCCATGTCCGTTTAAGAGCACAGGCAGCGCGCCTTCATAAATATGCATGGCATGCTGCCGTGCTGCTCTTAAATGGTTGTTTCCATGCAGGAATAAGTTATTCCTGCACAGAACATTGCTGAATCCTGAGGTAAGAAAGGTATTAGCATATAATGATAATTGAAAATTAACATAAGAATTGACATTTGATCTGTGGTGTTCTTCAGAAATAATCTGAAATATAAAAATAGGAAAAGAAACATCTCTGACTTTGCCTGCTTAAGCTTTGTTTAAGTATAAAAATAGCAGGGCTGGTGGTAAGCAAATGCAAAAAGCTAATGACCGAAAATGATCGAGGTTAATTGTGGCAACTTCAGTAAATATATACTGGTTTATGTACAAATATATACCTTTAAACTGCTTAAAAGTGCTTACTACTACTTACCCCCGCACTAATTTAGAAAGAAAAGAAACATGGGTCATGGGAAAGTGGTAGATTTGGTCACTTTATACATTTTGCATGCTATTTGCTGTATGGCATTGATTTATCATTCATTACATATTATAACTTTTTTTAGTATCCCTGCTCTCAGACACACCTCTTGCACTCGTCCATGCTCCATGTCCGTTTAAGAGCACAGGCAGCGCGCCTTCATAAATATGCATGGCGTGCTGCCGTGCTGCTCTTAAATGGTTGTTTCCATGCAGGAATAAGTTATTCCTGCACATAACATTGCTGAATCCTGAGGTAAGAAAGGTATTAGCATATAATGATAATTGAAAATTAACATAAGAATTGGCATTTGATCTGTGGTGTTCTTCAGAAATAATCTGAAATATAAAAATAGGAAAAGAAACATCTCTGACTTTGCCTGCTTAAGCTTGGTTTAAGTATAAAAATAGCAGGGCTGGTGGTAAGCAAATGCAAAAAGCTAATGGCCGAAAATGATAGAGGTTAATTGTGGCAACTTCAGTAAATATATACTGGTTTATGTACAAATATATGACAGCAGCTATTGCTTCAAACCTGGACAAATACAACTTAACATCTTAAAAGAATGTTTCACCAGTAATCTCTAAAATTAGCACTGATGCAGGATTTCATCATTTCACATATCCTTCTGTATGAGATGGAATTAGTTACAATAAATCTATGTTTGAATGTCTGCAGTGCAATCATAAAATGACTAAGCTATGAACCTCCATTCAACTTAATGCACATAGGCATATGATTAGATACTTGTTTGTCATTTAATCTAATCTGTTTACTATGCCTCATATATATAGCAGTTGATGTTTAGGTTTTTGTCAAAATATCTACATCTGTCTAAACATATATTAGAAATGCTGACAAATATCATGGTTTGCTTGCCGAATGATCTAGAAAAAATGTAAACATTTTCCTTTTGATATTTTTGTGGAATATTTCACATTGAGAACTTTTCAGTAAACACTGAAGTATAAAAATGTAAATATTTGATTAACTTAATAAACTACCAGTATTATACAGCACATGTATAATGTGAATCTTAACATGAATATAATTAAAAGGCTTGGACAGATGTGCTAGCAACATCTGGTTTACCAAACAGCAATCACTTGAGAAAGCTAAGAGTTTCTTATTTCTTTTAGCAAACTCTTTGGAAATTTCTTCTGTTTTGTGTTTAGAAAATCATTGAGCTATAGCTTACCAATGCATTTAATGTCCATTCATCTACAGTTACAGTATTGCATGTGGCATTGTTTTGCACTCATCATTTTATATTTCTGTTGCAGAACACATACATGAATTCTGTATCACAACTGTAAATGTAGTGCTTTACAGAATGAGTTTATAAAAGCATTTCATTGCAATTATTTTGTGTATGACATAATATTGCAAATGTTTTGGTGATACTGTACATGCGTACCTCACCAGGTGTTTTGTGTGCAGATGTGGGCGTGCAGTGGGTGTTTACCCTTCTTCCTCAATGTAGTGCAGTCTTGGAGTTGGTATATTTAATTTGCATGGGTGTGGGGGGCACAGGAGGGTACAGCCCCCCCTGCAAAAATGTAAAAAAAATACATTACAGTCCCGGTCTGTTGGGTGGTGGGCATGATCTAGGCAGCCCTTGCTACTGCACAACTGCTGGGGTATGCATGTACAGCATTGCCAATGTTTCTATGCAGTTTTATAGAAGAAAAACAATAAGGGAAGAATGTGGTAATGGTGAACAGACAATAACTTATTTATTTGTTGTTTTTAAGCACCCTTATTAGCCAAAAACAAGCCATTGTACTTATGTGGGAATTCCTGAGCTAAAATGTTCTATTGAGAGTAACCTCTTTATTAAAAATGATTTAAAATTGTTCTGAACCAGTCAGATCACATCTCCATTTTACAGTCTTCCTGCATTTAAAATCATTTGCTGTCTGATCTGGTCTCTGGTTTTAAGCCAGTTATTATGTATTTAACATTAATGCCAAGAGAAGAAAAACTGATGGAGGTCCAGGGAGCACACAGGTCCAGTATAAACCACACATCTAGTAGCAACCACCAAAGATTTATTGAGGAAAAACAGCAGTTGATGCCAAGAGATTAATGTCATGACAGGTGAATATTGGCATCCACATTAGAACACATAATAAAGGTTATGATTAGTCAGACCAATAATAAATCTCTGCAGACCATAGAGCTTCATCTGCTCCATGTACTACTATTTATAGAATAAATATAATAATGCAAAGTATTTAATCATCTTTCAAATTTTTTTTCAGATTGTTAAACACTTATTTTTGTTGCCAGATGGCAGGCAGAAACTAAGTGTCCGTCTGAAGAATGAACGACTTTAAAAGTTGTAAGGCACTTCATTCTATCACATTTTATATAAGTGTGGCAGAATTAAGTATCTAACAGCTTTAAATCTGTTTTTACCTCTGTTAATCCCTTGATTGAGATCTTAATATGCTTATGGGTGCTTAACAAAAGCTTGTTAAACACAATTCTGAAATAAGAGAGATGCCTAATAAGCCTGTACTGAATAGAATGATATAATTGCAGTCAAAAATGGTATAATTGCACTCAAAAATGGTATAAAGAAATACCAGTTAAGATTAACAAAAATGTTATGGAGGTCAGTTTAGAATGAAAAAGAGAAAATTATATTTTAATTTAGTTATACCAAATGGAAAAATAAAAGTCCAGTGACACCTGCATTGTAAGATGAAAAAGAATGGGGTGGTGTCAGACTCTGTAATTTTTCCTACCTTCACTGTACTGGTAGGTAGTTCGAGTCAGGTCACTGACATCTGTCTGAATAATATCCCATGTTACCCAGAGCTGTAGGACATTGGCAGAGGTGGGAGCCCATAACAGTATGTCCTATGTGCATTAATATAGGGAATATGATTAATGGATTTTCATTAACCAGAGTCAGAGTTAAATATTTCAATCACAGTAATCATGAGATGCATGCATTGCTTCAGTACGGCAGCAATTAAGTATGTTCAGGTAGGCAGAGTCTGGAATCTAGTTGTTCACTGATACAGAGAGGCTGGGAAATAATTTCAAAAAAATACAAACAGTAAGGGCTGGAAGCTTATTGCTCCTCCCCCTTAAATTGTTTTAAATACAACCCTCTAACAGTTAACTTTCCCAAAGTCTAGCATAAAATAGATGGTTGAAATATGGAAATTGTTATGGCTCTCCTTAAAACCGTGATAAATATATGAAAATTATCATTGTATAGAGTGATAAAACATATCCCTTCCAGACCTGACAGTGTATTATTTCATGAATTTGCTTAAAATAGTTATGTACTATCTAAACATAAAACAACTGCATATCGAAAAAGCTGCCTGTACTTGGTGTTATGGAAAGAACTAAATGCTACTTCCCTAAAGCAAAAAAGAGTTAACAAATGAAGTCTGGTTATCTCAAAATTTCTTAAAGATGCAAGTTACTGCAATGTAGAAGAACAGAATTAAGTATAAGATGTTTCCCATAATTAAATGTTACTTACTCATTCCTTAAATAGCATATTACACATTAGATTAGAACATCTTGTAGACTATAACAGTACATTAATTTGAACTTATTTTAGATTATTTTAAAGTACAGGAAAATGAAGAATATATTAGAACAGGAATAGGAATAAAGAGAATTAATAAAAATGAATTAGATTTAGAAGAGAAAGAAAACTTGCAGAGTTATGAAAAATCATATGACTAAGAAGGAGTTTTATGAGAACTGGACTGTTTGGTGGCTTAATTTTAAAGAAAAATATAAGAAAGTATATTTAGAATGTATAAGGAAGAAAAGAAGAAAATAAAAAGAGAGATACAAAATATTAAGTCAAGAAACATTTAAAGACTTATTACAGAAGAAAAATTCCTTTTATGAAAAAGAAAGAGAAATCTATAAAATAAATCAAATTAAAATTAACAACTTGTAATATAAGCAAACATATTGTTTACAAGGAAAGAAATAAGAGGTAGCACCATATTTAAGTAAAATAATAAAAGAAGGAAACATAATAAGAGAATTAAAAATAAGGAAGGTAAGCAAGAAGGAATATACAAAATAATTAAAGAATATGTGTTGGAATTATTTGTTAAGAGAGAAGAAAACATAGAACAAATTTATAATGGTGACAAATTAAATAAGGAAGATAATAAGTATTTAGAACAAAAAATAACCATGAAAGAATTGAACAAAATTCTAAAAGATATTAACATGAATTCTGCAACAGGACTGGACAGAATTGAATATGGTATGTATAAAGAAATGAAAGAGTGGTAAAAAATAATGTTTATAGAAGTTATGAATGAATGGTTAGAAACTGGAATTAAAGAGAAATAAATATGAACAGGAGTTATAAAATGTATATTTAGAAAAGGAAATTAAGAGGAGATAAAATACTGGAGACTGATAATATTAAATAATACAGATTATATATTTTTTTTATGAGAATAACAAAAAAAGTTACAAAAAATAGAATATCTGACCGAAATGTATTTGGAAGAAAAGGAAAGGAAGTCAAGAGTTATTATGGATAATAAGAGAAATGGTGATATCATAAATAAAAATGCAGAAGTGAAGGTTATGATAGGGGATATAAGTAAAGCTTATGATAATATTCAATATAAATCATTATGGGGAATGAAAACAAAAAATATTACAAGTAATAAAATCTGTTTATGGAAGGAAATATGTGAAACTAAATGTAAATGGCTGGATTGGGGAAGAAATAAAAATAGAATGTGAAATAAAGCTGGGCTGCCCAGCAAGTAGTGTAATTTTATCATTAGTTACAAATGTAATAGTGAAGGAAATTGATAAAATGTCAAGTATCAGTGGATACAAAGGCCTTAGCCAGGTCAAGGTAAGCTGTATGTACTGACTTTCCCTCATACAGGACCTTGATGACAGTCTCAACGAAGTCAATTAGGTTCAATAGGCAAGATCTGCACCAGACTAATCCAAATTGGGTGGGGTTGAGTGTTTGGAGATTGCCTATATCCTTGGTTATGAGATCCATAATAATACACTCCATGGCTTTACAGATCAGACTTGTCAAGCTATAGTTTCCCAAGTCAGTAGTGACACCACCTTTGTGCAAGAGGATGACAATAATGGTTCTCCACTCTGCTGGAATGAAGCATGTAATTAGGCTGTGGTTGAGTAGGGTGCTCAATGTCGAAGTTAGTTCTTGCTGGAGATGATGCAGAATACAGCCTGGGATATTATCAGGTCCAATGGAAGCTGTGTTCTTTGCCTTGGATAGGGTCTTTAACACTTGATCTATGGAGATGTGAAGTGTTGGACAAGTATCGGGGATGTTGACTGGGCCTTTGGGTGGTGATAAGAAGGGGTGAAGTTTGCGCTGAACCTATCAGCTAGCAGGTTATCCATGTCAGCAGGATCAATTTAAGTGGTACCATTAAGTACTAATTTGGAACAAACTTGGGCTTTGCCATGGAGGTTCCTAACATAACTGAAGAAGAACTTATGGTTTCCCTTTGATTCGGAGGCTTGTTTCAACTCATAATTGGCTTTGGAGTTTTTCACTAGTGATCCAATTTGCTTGTTGAGGCAGAGGAGGAAGATTTTCTGATTTGGAATTTGTTCCTTTTTACCCTTGGACAACAGTTTCTTCCTTTTGTTGTAAAGCCTGTTGATAGAGGATGTCCACCAGACAGGTTTGTGTTTCCTTGAGGAGCAGGTGTTAGTTCTTGTTGGGTATGGCTAAGTCCATGCAGTTGTACGGGTGCTTGTATACTGTACTGGCATACTGTTCAGCATAGTTGTCTGCATACTTTGAGGAGGTCGGTGGTGTGAAGCTGCTGATACCCTCCCTTAGGAGGATATAGTCAACTTTTGAGATGTTTTTTAGCCTGGTTATGGCTGGGGAGGGGTTGGGTGGGATAGAAACTTTGAATGGGACAGACTGATGATCTGATGTCACTAGGGAAGAACGTACTATTGGAGTGATGCAGCAGTCACCCATGTTGGTGAGAACCAAGTCAATTATGTTATCTCCCCTTGAGGAGGATGAGACCAGCTGGTCTAGTGCATTAGAGTTTATGAAGTCAAGGAATCATTGGTTGGTGCAGTAGTGCAGGAATAGTTTGCCCAGTCTATGCTGGGGTAGTTGAAGTCACCAAGAATCAGGGTGTTAGGGGGTACCTTGATGGAGTCAAGTAGGTCCAGGTAGGTGGAGTGGGTTTCCTGAGACATGGAGGGGGTCTATAGCTGGCTATAACTTGGATGGGTGTCTTGCCAACTGTCAGCTGCATCTGGATTAATTCCCGTGGATCACACTGGTAAACCAGTCTGGAGATGTGCCTGTCTTTAATGAAGATAGAGATTCCACCACCCTTAGTCTTTCCAACCTCATTTTGGGATCCGAAAGTGTGAAATGAGGTATAGCCTGGTAAGGCAGGGGTGATCTCCGCAGCCCTTAAACAAGTTTTCGTGACTGCACAGACATCGACATCTTCCAGTGTGAGGACAGCCTCAAGTGAGTGCATTTTCAGATTAAGGCTCCTAGCATTGAGCAGCATGAACTTCAATTTGCTTTTTGATAGATCTTTCATGTTGGAAGATTTGTCTTTGGGGCATAGCCTAAAAAAAGGCACAATGGGGATGCAAGAGACTTGACCAAGATCCAGAACCCCAGGGGTGACAGGTGGAGGCCATCTCTGGCAAAGCAATGAGGCCTGTCAACCATGTCATCCCAGGAAGACAGATACTGGATCCCTTTGGAAAGACTCCAGAAACTAAGACAATTGTTGAAGTCAATAATTTTTTTGTTGGTATTGTGGCATCATTCATGGTGAAGGTAGGATGCTGCTCAGGGCTACGGTCACACCTGCCTGGAGCACATACTCTGAGAGCTCAATCATATCTCTCTTCATATAGTCCAGGGAGGTATGTCTCAAGTCATTCACACCAACATGGCAATGAGAGAGTCATATTTATACCTGTTGTGGAGAGACTTAAGTGCATGCGTGATGTGGTGGATTCTAGTGCCTGGCAAACAACTGACCATGACCTTCTCCTTGTTGAGCCTGGTGAGGGGGACATCAGTGTGTCTCACTATTGAGTCACCAATGACTAGCATGCTTGGTTTATTGTTATGCCTTATGGGCTGCATCGGTTTATTGTTATGCCAACTGGGCTGTGTTTGTGAGACACTGGTGTGTTGACTACTTTGTTTGATGTGATTCGCATTGTGTGTGGAATGTTGTGAGTGTGTTTTGGAGCTACTAGCAAGCAGTTATAAGTGCAGAATAAGAGCACTTGAGCACTGAAGAGCACACAGAACAGCAAACTAAGGTAATAAAGAAGGCAGAAGACAGTTACAGTAAGAGCAGCTGAATAAAGTATACATTTTTTTTTTGGTTAGTGGAGAGGGATTGAATAGAACAAGATTAAGAGACTACAGGGGTTGTCATTCCCAAATGCTCTCTTAACACAGTGTATAGAGCTGAAGAGATGGGAGTGGTAGAAGTGTCTAAAATCAAAATATGATCTCACTGTACTCAGTTGAGTGATCAAATGAGATGAGCCCAGGTGAAGTGTCCAGAGACAAACTTAAAGGAGGGGCAGGCAATTCCAAAGCCACCAAGATTAATACCACAACAAGAACAGGAAGGGAGGGTGGGAAACTAACTGCATTCCTGATGAGCACCTTCAGCATGTTAACTATATGTAAAGAAGTAATGGGCACTACAAAAATATATGATGAAAGAGGACTATGGACTGGGGGATGGTAATGTGGAGTAATACTGAAAATGGAAAATGATAATGTTATATCATTTATGTCAGTTGATATTGTTGGTTAAAGGTATGAGTGATACTCCAATAGATCTAACTTTATATATTGGATTAGGAATTACTTTCATTCCATGTTTAATGGGAAATTCATATTTACTTGTATTTGATACTTTATAATTAACGCTTTATAGAAGTACTTTTTAAAGCCTGACCAGAATTTTACCCTACTTGTATTTAAAGATGAAAGAACATAAAATTACACTCCCAAGTTTACACTCATAAAAACAACATTCAATGTTATCAGAGAATATGGTATAACTACTATAATCAAATAAAAAAAGAAGCAAAATGTTTCTTCCAACAATAACTTGAAATGGATTTAACATTCTTATCATTAAATACTAATGGCTTAAATAATGCAAATAAAAGATCAAACTTACTAAAATATTTAAATCTAAATAAGGCACAAATAGTATTTCTCCAAGAAATGCATTTTAAGACTAATGATAGCTTTATTTAGAACCCTAAGGACTATACAGTCTTAGCGTAATCCTCCTATAGAACAAAGACAAAAGGAGTATCAATTCTCTGGAAGAAAAGCATAATCACTCCAAAAGTTATATATAAATATGAAGACAATAAAGGTCTACTAGCGTTTGTTGTAGTTAAATTTAATGACAGAATATGGACCTTAGCTAATCTATATTGGTTTCCAGGATTTGGAGCAGGAACAGTTAAAAAACACCTAGATTTTATTTCCAACAGTTATAAAGGAAATCTTATACTGGGAGGAGACTTTAATTGTACCTTAGAAGCTTCTGAAACCACCAAGAAATCTTGTCGCATAGCAACTATTTCAAAATTTTTAAAAAGATGGACTGATTCATTTCATTTACTAGACACTTTTAAAGTAAAAGATGATAAATCATTATTATTTTCCCATAAAGACCATAGATTTGGAACACAAACCAGAATAGACAAATTATTCGAAGTTCAAGATTTGCAAACAAAAATCCTCAACTTCTCAATAGTTCCATGCCCCTTCTCAGATAATAACTCTCTGATAATGAAGCTCCAAATATAGTTTAAACCTTTAATCCTCTCAACTAGAATTCCATCATATATTACAAAAATTAAAGAATTCAGACCCTGGATGTTGTCAGAGCTACAATTATTTCTTGAAATTAATAATACAACATAAATCAGTAGAGTCATGGTTTGGGACTCATTAAAAGTGTATTTATTTGGTAAAACCTTAGCTGGTACAAAAACAAAGTTAGAGAGTGGGAATCTGAATCATTAGACTTGCAAACCAGACTCATGACAGCAACATCTAAAAAAATCAGAATTGTCCAGAAGTAAAAAAAGAAATAGAGGAATTAAATGTAAAATATAATGAAATTGTAACACACAAAACTTGTCTAGCCTTGGAAAAATTAAAAATAAACTCATTAGCCACCTCCCCTAGATATCTACATAACTTGTCTACAAGAATTAAAATATAATCTAAAGCAAATAACATTAGTAGTATATATCAAGAAAAGAAAGGGAAAAAGGTATCAGATATAGGAGACATCCTTGAAGCATTTTGGTTCCATTATATGAAACGCTTCAAAAAAGAAGATTTAGATACCAACCAAATAAACTTAGATACAAACCTTATCAATATAAAAAAATTAAAGGAAACTTAAAACTAGACCTACAAAAACCTATATCCTACAAAGAAAGTGTTGACAAGATAAAAGAAAGTAAATCTAACAAAGCTCCAGGGATAGATGGTATAATTATGGAAATTTACAAACTCTTCCCTTCAACAGTAATCTCCCTTTTTCATAAAACTTTGCTAGAAGTCCAGTCAGAAGCAAAAATACCACCCTCATGGAAATATGCTCTCATAACACCAATTCTAAAAGATAATATACCAGCAGACCTTTGCACCTCATACAGACCTATATCATTACTGAATAATGATTACAAAATATTCATGGCAATCCTATCTAACAGAATGAGAATCCCACTTTCAAAGGCAATTAATACTGATCAAACTGGATTTTTATATAACAGGCACACACATGATAATATTAAAAGGATACTTTCTCTTATAGATTGTCAAAGGAAAAATATACTTTAAAAATGATCAATACACGGTAGGTTTAGGTTAAGGCACTTTAATCTTGCAGCAAGGAGACAAAAACGTGCTAATACAGAGTTTGTCTAACTAGAATCAGGAAATGCAAGCATTTTTATACATTTTCTAATAAGACATTGCCTACCAAGCTGACGTAGTAAATCACAAGTTTTAACATCATCATTTCGTAGTGGTTGTTTTTGTAAATTTCTGTCTGTACCATCAATTTTTGTGAGAAACTTCCTAAGAAAAACAATGTGGCCTTGGCTACCACCGGTTAGATATATGCAATGTTACCATTCAAAGTACTATGGCTAATTTGAGCACAAAGCAAGTATAGATTGCAGTTCATTTCTCCAACAGTCCTTTGTTTGTTTTATCTCTTTCTTCTGCAGCTGTGCATGTTCTCATACTTCGAACAGAGCTAATTGTTCAAAATCATTACATTATAGAATATGGCATTGTTCATTCATTGCTTCCTGACCTAGCAGATAATCACCTGCTTCTCAAGTACATTTCCAAAAGGCATAAACATGAATTTTGCTGTGCTAGCAGTTACTAGGTCAGAGGGCATCTTGCAAGTTTCAGAAAGCACACCGCAGTTTCAAAAGCATCTTTTAGTCTCATATAAAACTAAGCTGTATATAAAATAGTCCATATAAAATAGAATGAAAAACATGTTAACTTATTAATTTCTAATTAGCATTAAGCACACACATTAATACATATTTTTCTGACATTTCCCCCCTGTTAATACTTTTTAATTCTATTTTCAAAAGGATAAACAGTTTGCTTCTTCTCCTAACCTCTTCCATTCAGGATTTGCAGTTAAGAGAGTCATTCAGTTTAAACTTATGAAAGTGTTTCACTTTTCAACAACTCTTCAATTTCAGTACTTTGATATAAAGTCTCAGAAACTGACATGTCTATAAAATCTTTGATTAACTTTTTCATGCAGGGAATACCACAACAAATGCATGCTCCTAACAGGAGTAATCCTACACAAATGGCAATCAGGATGTTCATTAGGATGGAACCCCACCCCCCAAACAGATTCTGGAAAAAGTCCATCAGAGGGTTTGGGCCTTGTTTGGTCATGGTCGACACTTGCTGGATCACCTCAAGATGGTCGTTTATCTCGTGCTGGTTGTCAGGAATATATGAACAGCATTCTTCTTTGATTAAAGCGCATGTACCACCTCTTGCCGCTAGGGTGAAGTCAAGAGCCATGCGGTTCTGAAGCACCACAGTTCTCATAGCATTCAGTTCATCAGTCACTAATTCGAGAGCAGAAAAAGTTGCATTGCTCATAACTTCGAGAAGTTTAGACAGTTTTCTCAGCTCCCAAATCGATTTTACTGCACCATATGCAGGGGCTATACCTGCCCACGATATAATGGTGTCACTCAAGTCCATGTGTGTCAGTTTATCTTTGTTTTTTACGGAGTTATGGTTTCTCCACCCTGCTTCGATTCGTTCCACTGGATTCTCGGGTCTCTTAATTGGGCTTCTAGGTTTACTGCTGACCTCTCTGATGTTTCGAATTTTTCCTTGAGGCAAAGCTGCAGTGTGTCATATGGCCGGAACCAGGTAACCCAAAAAACAACTGCCGGACCAATTCTCAGGTTGCCATTTATATGCTTTTTCCCACAAACAAAATAACAATTCTCTACTTTAGTATTGATATAAGCTTGCCCTGCATGAAACATTTTCTTATCAATAATAGAAAGCTGCATTAAAAGAACAGGATTATGTTGTATTTTGTCAACATTTCTATGCATCTTCTCAAAATATGCATCATAGTTTGTATCACAAATAGTTTTAGTCTTACTAGCTTTAATATAACATTTATAAGAAACAGTCACATTGAAATTGCTCCAACCCACCTGAATAGTGCCATTTTTGTAAAAAGATACAATCCCTTTTTGTGTAACAGGTAGGTACAATGCTATTTTGTCTTGTGATTTCACAGGTGTAGTATCAAAAATCAAGTTTTCCCAGGTCTCATTGACCCCTAGGGGGACAGCAGTCATCAATAATCCCCCGTATGCTGTTGGTATAGCTGTGCAAATCCAGCAGTTCTAAACATTAAAAGTCTCAGCATACACATATTTAATTGCTTGGTAAGTGTTAAAGTTTGGATGCCAGTCTATGAGTAATGCATCGTGTTTGTTCAGTTCAAGTCATGTGGCTGGGAAAAGGAAAGGCCACAGCAAAAAGATCAATGTTATCAGTATAGCTATCAGAATAATCATGCAAATTTTCTGAGGTTGTTCTGCATCTCTGTTTACTCTATACCTGGTCATTTTGTTCTTGTTGTACAACAGTAACAAGGTTTTTGTCCAGTTCAAAGTTCTTAACTAGTTTAGAGTGTGTCAGATGAATCCAGGACACTCGCTCTGCGATCTTGACTGCAGTGGGTGTCAACAGTAGTACCTGGTACAGTCCTTCCCACTTCGGAGAACTCCAGTTCTTTTTCTTCATAACCTTCACCCAGACCCACGTGCCTGGGGCTATTGCTGCTTCTGATGGTCTGGTTTGTTCTTTATCTGAAGCAGAATTTAACTGCAAAAGTTTGTTATTCAAAAATTGCCTCATGTATTCTGCAAGTGAACTGTCAGCCTCCTGCTCTGCAGGCATGAGAGGTTTCCACTGAGGTGTATAATATGCCCTCCCAAACAGAATTTCAAAAGGAGTTAACCCTTTTACATTTGGAACAGTTCTCATACTCAACAGTGCCAGAGGTAGACAGTGCACCCAGTTCTTTTGTGTCTCACTAATCAATTTCCTAAGCTTGTTTTTCAAAACCCCACTGTGCCTCTCTACTAATCCTGCAGATTGGGGGTGGTATGCACAATGTTTTTTCAGAGAAATCCCGAAATAACGGCTTAGTTGTTGTATAGTTTGATTTACAAAGTGTGTGCCATTGTCACTATAAATCTTTTCTGGTATGCCAAATCTAGGAATAATTTCTTTAACAAGGACATTTGCAACAGTAGCTGCATCTGGATTTTTAGTTGGAAAAGCTTCCACCCATTTGGAAAACATATCTATAATGACAAGGCAGTACTTCTTATTTTTGCATTTGTTCAGCTCTATAAAATCCATACAGATAGTATGGAACAGATACGGTGGTCTAGGGAAACTCCCTTGCTTAGGTCTTAATGCCCCTTGTGCATGATGCTTGTTACAAACATGGCATGCTGCACAAAAATATTTTGTATAGTTTGTAAATCCATACGTCATAAACACTCGATTCACTAACTGTACCATCCCCCCTGTTGAGACATGGCACTGCCCATGGCTCAACAAAGCTGCATATCTAAACAAGTTAGATGGCAAAATCGGTTTCCTCTCTTTGGAGATGTACAGTCCTTTCTCAAGGATTGCTCCTTGTTTTATCCACTTTTGTTTTTCTACATTTATAGTAAATGTCTGCATTGTTTTTAACATTTCTAATTCTAAAATCTCAGATGGTTGTAATTCCTCACTCAAAAGAAATACTTCTGAAACTGAAGCTGCTTGCTTTGCAGCTGTATCAGCCCTCGCATTACCTTTTGAAATCCTATCCTGTTGCTTGGTATGAGCTACGCATTTGCAAATAGCTACTTTCTGAGGTAACTGAAAAGAATCTAACAAATCTAAAATAAATTGCGCATGATTAATTGGTTTACCAGTAGATGTTATCATTCCTCTATTTTTCCACTACTGCGCAAAAACATGTACAGTAGAAAAAGCATATTGGCTGTCAGTAAAAATATTCACTCGTTTACCTTTCACCAAGGTACATGCCCTTGTCAAAGCAATCAATTCTGCTGCTTGTGCAGATAAGTTGTGTGGTAAAGACTTTGCTTCTAAAATCTCAGTATCAGAAACTACTGCATACCCCACTAGATTCTGTCCTGTAGGACCCCTCCTACACGAGCCGTCCACATAGTATGTCACCTTGACATCATCCAAGGGAACATCCGTAAGATCTTTTCTAGGTAGTGTCTTTTGCTCAATCTCCTGCAGGCAGAAGTGTGGTTTGCCATCTGCAGGGGTTGGGAGCAAGGCTGACGAATTCAAAGTTGTGCATCATTCAATTGTCATATGAGGTTGGCTCAACAATATAATCATTCAGGAAAGATGTCTAGCAGGAGAAAGATATGCTACTTTTTCTTGCAGTAAAATAATTGCGACTGCATGAGGCACTCTCAATGTGAGAGGGTGGAATAACACTACTGAGGTTGAAGCCTGCACTGCCATTGCAGCTGCAACTACTGCTTGTACACAGTGGGGCAGGGATCGCACCACTGGGTCTAGCTGTGATGAATAGTAAGCTATGGGGCATTGTTTAGCCCCATGCTGTTGTGTTAACACTGATGTCATATATCCTTGCTTGCAATCTACAGTTTGGAAAAATCGTTTATGATAGTTTGGTAATCCTAAAACTAATGAAGAAGCTATCAGTTGTTTTAATTTGCAGAAAGCTGATTCTGCTTCTGGTGTCCACTGTAATAAATCTTGTGCTGCCATAGGCTTTTTGAATATCAAAGTGGTCAGTGGAGCAGATTCCAAGGCATAGTTTGGAATCCAACTCCGACAAAAGTTAGTAGTACCCAGGAAGGACATCATTTCCTTCTTGGTAGTTGGTTTAGGTGCTTGTAATATTGCTGTTTTTCTGTCTTCATCTAATATTCTGCCTTCTTTGGATATTACATATCCCAGGTATTTGACCTGTTTTTTTCCAAAGTTGCAGTTTGTTTTTGTTCACCTTGTGTCCTTGAGTAGCTAAAAATTGTAGTAATGCTATGGTATCTTCTCTGCATTCTTGCTGGGTGGGGGCTGCCAGCAGAATGTCGTCTACATAAAGTAAAATCTGACTGCCTTTCGGTGGGATAAATCCCACCAGGTTACTTGCCATTTCTTGTGCAAATATTGTTGGACTTTCACAATATCCCTGTGGTAGTCACGTATATGTATACCTTTTTCCCTGAAATGCAAATGCAAACCAATGTTGGCTGTCAGGGTGTATCAGTATTGAGAAAAATGCATTGCTAATATCTACCACAGAAAAATACTTTTGTTGAGGTTTCAAATCATTTAATAAGTTGTGTGGATCTGGCACCGTATGTGCCCTGGGTATAACTGCATCATTTACAGCTTGTAAATCTTGGACCATACGCCATTCTCCGTTTGCTTTCCTAACAGGAAATAAGGGTATATTACATGGTGAATTAGGAGATTCTATTAGTACTCTTTCCTTAAGTAAGGCTGCTATTATAGGTTTGATTCCTATTTCTGCATCCTTTCTCAAGGGATACTGTCTCTTTTGAAGTCTAAATGCTGATTTTGGCATGATAGTAACTGGTCCTGCTGTACGAATAAGTCCTACATCTGATTTCCCTGTTGACCAGAGAGTCTCTGGTATGTCCCGTAAGGCTTTTTCCTCTTCCTCTAGTAAGAGTGCTATTCAGCTGTCCTCACTTGCCTGCAAGTGTACAGCTGGGTGTGTCTGTGTTATCCAATTCAGTTTCTGCTTTTGTACTCCTTGTTCGGAAAGTTCTAATTCTGTCTGCTTTTCCACCTTGTGACTTTTTCTCCTAGATCTGTCCACTTCACATTTTTATCTTTAGTTAAACTCACATGTGGTAATCGATTAGATTTGTAAAGTGCTAAGAATTCCTGGGGCAATGAACAGCTCACTACACTGTTTCCTTCTGTGTCCCAGTACAAATTTCGTAATACTAATCTGTTAGCATGGTTTCTAAACAGTTCTTGCTCATATTCTTTATCAGGTCCTGGTTTGCTACAGTAATATAGAGTGCAATGCAACAAATGCTGTTTATCAGTGTCAAGGGAGGGGGATTTACTGATGGCTACGTTCATCAGTTCTTCGGTTACTGCCCCTGGACCAGTCGTAACTATGTCCTGGCTGTACCAATAAAATGTTTCACCCTCCGATCGCACTACAAAAGTATCCATTAGTCGCTGTGCTTCCATACCCTGCATAGTTGGAACTACTGCTATGCCAAATATCTGCATTAGGTTTTTGCCCAAAAGATTCACTGGGCATTTTGCAGAAACAACAATTTTGCTTTTCTGGGTCATCCCTGAAACAGGGTCAGTTATTGCTATGTTGTTGGAGAGTGGTTCCTGATACAGCTGTCCATTAGCTGCTTTCACTAATATGTAATCAAGTGATTCTGAATTTTCTGGTAGTTTGGAAGGATGTATCAGGGTCCGTGAAGCCCCTGAGTCACACAGGAATTTAACTTCTCTCCCCTCTACCAGGAGTGTAATTTCTGGTTTTGTGTCTGCTAAGTAGAGCTCTAGGCTCAATAATGCCAAGTCTAAAATTTCATTTTCTTCATTATCTGTGATTTCATGCACATCCTCTATTTCTTCTATCACATCCTCTGCCCCTTCTATCACATTTGCACTTGTCTTTTCTTGTTTATTTCTTTCCAGTGATTCTTGACTATCATATAGTCAATCCTCACCCTCCTTGTCTTCTGTGGCTACCTTTTTATTTTGTCTGCAATCCCTTGCTAAATGTCCCTTTTTCCCGCATTTAAAACATTCACCCCTTTTCTTTCTCTCTTCAAAGTCCTCTGATCGTTTATCAGATTGTTTGTTTCCCTGGGCATTCTTCTTACCCTTCTTCCCAGTTTGTACTACAAAGACTTCTGATCAGTCTTCTACTGCAAATACTTGAGTTTTCTTTTTCTTTTTGCTATTAAAATGCCTTTCGGCATATTCAAGTAATGACTGTAATCTACTTGTACGATGATCTACCATGTGCTTTGTAATAAAGCTGCTAATGGGTGCAATACTGCCTTTCAAAAATGCATTCTTTAGCTGCTGCTCATATGGGGAATCATGTGTTTGATCTTCAGGTACCTGCATTCCACAATGGTTATTAAAACACTCTAATAATCTGGCATAATATCTATCAACAGTTTCACCTTCTTGTTGTATGCATTGATTAATGCAAGTCCAATCAGCCCTAGGCTTCCATTTCTCAGAGATTCGGTCTGTCAGACCTTTCACTCTGTTATCCAGTTCTGCGTTACTATGTGGGAGTGGTCTAAGCTCTGCATCATGGGGATTCCAGTTGCCACTGATCATGTGCCAATCTGGACCTACGATTTGTCTGACTACTTTCTCTACTTCCTCTCCATTTAAATGGTAACTTAACCTCATGCCCTGAAAGTCTTCTAAGAATATTCTAAAATTAATTTCGGATGGGGAATTCCCTCTGTGGCTTACTGGATGTCTTCCGGTGTCCACAGTCTATATACTAGAAGAGTTGGGTCCTGTCCTGCCTTTCCTGCCTGTGGATATGGTACTTCTATGAGTGGACATATCTCTTCTTCACTCATAGCTTGTGAATTTTTATTTATTTCATACAATTCAATATCCCCTCTTAAGTTGCGTGTTCGAGACCTGGTCTCGATAGGATCTCTGACAAACAGTTTTGGTTTTGCAGGAACAGCTGGATATAGCGGAGGTGGATCAGCTTGTCCACTCGCTTCATATTCTGGTAAGGGAAGCGGAGGGGACAGAGGGGCTGTTGCTATTACCAAGTTATTGTCTTCTTTATCTAAAATCATCGCTTTTCAATTTTTAATCTTTTGTTCCCTGCGGTTTGCCTCCTCAAGCCACCTGTGTGCCTGAGGGACTCCTAATTGACGTTGCTTTTTTAGCTGACCTTTCGCATCTGTTTTAAGTTGTCTAACAAGTTTAATAAGTGAAGGTTTATCTAAATTACCATCAAATTTGTATTTATTAACCCATTTTGTATAGTACCTAACATTGTCAGCACGCTGAAATTGCATATATTTCGCGTCTTCGGTTAAGGGCGGGTCTCGGGAACTTTTTGTGCACTGATTTCCCATGTTGCCTTAGCTAAGTTAGAAATTGTTACATAACCCTTTTTATCACGTGGTACCATGACTTACACTTTTTCACAGTTTATCTAGAATAACTGCCTACCTATTCTGTTTCCCTGATCTATGACAAGTCAGCAATCTTTTTTGTCCCTGATCTGCACTTGCAAATCTCCCTGACAAAAACAAAAATACTGTAACAAGTTCCTGATCTAAAACAGAAAAAGGTAAAATCCTCCTTACCTGAGCCTTCGTGTTTTGATCCCACCAGAACATTGACTCGTCCTCCAATCGCAGATCAGAAACAGTGGCTGGCCTCTTTTGAATGACAATTCAGTCGGAGGTCTTTCAAAGCAGAAGAACCGAAGTGGCTTCTTCCCCATATGGTTTCATGCCACCGGGCCCATCTGACCTGAGCTAGAGCGAGAGATATTTCCGGTCCGAAGGACCAATCTGTCAAAGGAAAAATATACTTTAAAAATGATCAATACACTGTAGGTTCAGGTTAAGGCACTTTAATCTTGCAGCAAGGAGACAAAAATGTGCTAATACAGAGTTTATCTAACTAGAATCAGGAAATGCAAGCATTTTTATGCATTTTCTAATAAGACATTGCCTACCAAGCTGACGTAGTAAATCACAAGTTTTAACATCATCATTTCGTAGTGGTTGTTTTTGTAAATTTCTGCTTGTACCATCAATTTTTGTGAGAAACTGCCTAAGAAAAACAACGTGGCCTTGGCTACCACCGGTTAGATATATGCAATGTTACCATTCAAGGTACTATGGCTAATTTGAGCACAAAGCAAGTATAGATTGAAGTTCATTTCTCCAACAGTCCTTTGTTTGTTTTATCTCTTTCTTCTGTAGCTGTGCGTGTTCTCATACTTCGAACAGAGCTAATTGTTCAAAATCATTACATTATAGAATATGGCATTGTTCATTCATTGCTTCCTGACCTAGTAGATAATCACCTGCTTCTCAAGTACATTTCCAAAAGGCATAAACATGAATTTTGCTGTGCTAGCAGTTACTAGGTCAGAGGGCATCTTGCAAGTTTCAGAAAGCACATTGCAGTTTCAAAAGCATCTTTTAGTCTCATATAAAACTAAGCTGTATATAAAATAGTGCATATAAAATAAAATGAAAAACATGTTAACTTATTTAGTTTCTAATTAGCATTAAGCACGCACATTAATACATATTTTTCTGACATAGATTATGTGAATAAAGAAGATAGAGAAACACTTATAATCGGATTAGACATAGAAAAAGTCTTTGACTCCCTCAACTGGGAATATCTATTTAAAACTTTAGCATTATTTGAATTTCCTCCTCCCTTCATCTTACTACTAAAAAACATATATTAATAACTTAGCCTGCATTAAATTAGGTCCTTACACCTCAGAATCTACCCATATAACAAAAGGTACTAGACAAGCATGCCCCCTTTCTCCTATTTTATTTGTTTTGGCTATAGAAATTCTTGCAGAAATAATATGCAATAATCCAAGAATAAAAGGAACAGAAGTCTGTTACCAGTACATATCTGAAATAATACTTTTTTCTGAAGATATTTTATTAACCCTATCAAACTCCAGAGAGTCATTAGGAGAGCTAGAATAAGTAACGGAGAAATTTTATAAGATTTCAGGTCTACACTTTAATAGATCAAAGTCAAAATTTCTATTTTAAATAAGAAAAAAGAACTACAAGTTACAGATAAATCCATCATAGCAAAAACAAGAACTCAGCTAAATTATTTAGGAATAGTGTTATGCAAAAATATAAACAAAACAATATTAATAAATTATAAAAACATTATTGAAACAATAAAATATATATATAGAAAAGTGGAACAAAATGATATTAACTCTTGAAGACAGATTGTAATTAATAAAAATGGTCTTATTGCCAAAAAATACTATATGTAGCATTAGCAATACAGTTAATTCCTGAAAGATGCGTTCTTAAAGAAATAAACTCATGTTTAATAAAATTTGTATGGTATCACAAAAAGAATAGAGTGGCTTTAACTCATCACATTAGAGCCTGGAAACAAGGAGGATTGAACTTTCCAGAAATAGAAACATATATAAAAGCATCTGTGCTTAAAACTACAATAGACTGGTCAAACCCAAATTATGTTGCCAACTGGAAAGAATTAACAACTGCTATATTAACAAATGAATTTAATCTGTTCATTTTTTTAATAGACAATTCAAACAAACCCTGGTACATACTATGCATAAGTATACAATATAATATAATAAAACCTTCTAAAACAACACTGATTAATCATTATATCAATTCCTTTAGGGAACTTATCAATGAAAGCATAGATCTAACACTTTGGTTTGACCTTTTAACCCCATTTACCTTCACTAAGAACTTTCCTCACAAAATATATAGGGAAACAATAACCTCCTGGGAACAAATGGATTCTTATGCTGGTTTCAATGTGTAAATAAATTAAATGTTTTAGATATACGTATGATAAAAACTGCTTACAATATTCCAACACAGGACTAGTTAACCTTACAAAGCATTCTAATGTACACTCAAGATTTATGCAGATTAATTAATAATTCCTCATTTAAAGATAGTCCAAATCTCATAAGTTTTCTGTATGAATTTATATATAATAGTTGTGAAAAGAAAAATTTCATTTCAAATCTATTTAAAAAGTTAATAACATATAAAACAATTCCCAAACCATCATACTGGCAGTTCTTAACAAATGGTCAGTCATTGCAGTTAACAGAAGAAATTACAACTAACATCTTACTATCAGTTAATTACACCACTAACACACAGTCCTGGAAAATATTTAACTGAAAATACTTGCATAGAGCATTTTTAACACCAGATAGAATTATAAAGATCAGTAGTGCTACTACAAATGGTTTTGCTGGAGGTGTGAAACATCAAATAAAGCAGACTGGATTCATATTTTTTATGAATGTAATACAATTAAATCATATTGGAATGGAATCAATAATTTTTTACAAGCTTTATTTAATGAATCCTTTACCTTAACTAAAACATTGATTATACTAAATGTAAATGAAGGTTCCTACCTGAATAAGACAAATATGTATTTGTTATGGACAATACTTGCTATATCTATAAAATGCGTAACCAGAAGGTGGAATTCATATACACCCCGACCTTGGAAGAATTCTACACTTTACTGAAGACAACTGCATCGATGGAAATAAAAATCAAAGAACTACGAATCTATCCCAGGCCATTGGTAAATAATCCCTGGAAGAAATGTATATCTTTGTTGGACACTCTGCGATAATCAATATTGTATCCCTGATTACCGATCTGTTAATTCTATATTTAATAACATACAGTTTTTATAATTGAAAGTCAGGCTATTGTAAATATTGTACATAGTTGTTTAAAATGATATTTAAAATATTATGTAAATGTTATTTTAATTGAAAATAAAAAAAAAAATGAGCAAAAAAAGAGTTTATTGTAGTTTGTATAGGGGTTTGTGATGATGACCTTATTTTTTTAATTTTCTTCCAAATCCTCAGAGATGTGCAGAGGTCAGTAAATTTTGTATTGGGCTGGGGACAGAGTGGTAATTATTTTTTAACTTTCCTTGCAAACATCAGAGGTGTACACATAGGGATCACTATAGCTTGTACAGGAGCAGTGTGCTGTTTAGGAGTAACAAGTTGGAAACATCACTGTAATCATTTTCCTGTCCCTCATAATCAAACATCAGATGTATATACAGATAGCTATATTTTGTGGGAGTGTAAGAAGGGATGCTGTTTATATATGTCTGACAGGAACGGGTGGAAGCATCCTCTATTTGTTTTTCAGTTTTGTCCCAGTCTGACAGAAAGGTACACTGATAGTGTCTGTCTTTTGGGGTAAGGGTTATGTGGAGTGTCATGTATATGTATGACAGCATAACTCAAAATATATGTGACTGTGGCTATTTCCACCTTAAGTGTCATCCCAGTCTAACACTAGAGGAGAATGCACAGGAAATAGCTACTTGTAGGGAGGAACATTTCACAGGTATGCCTTATGTATCTTTACAAACATTTGATTTCTAGGTTTATTATGAACTGCTGTTTTCTCAGTTTTTAGTATTAAGGCTTATATACAAATTATTTCTTCAGTGAAATAAAAAAAAATACTGAATTTCTTTCATTATCATTTTTGTTCAGGCCATCACTGCAGAAAAAGGTTGAAGAAAGAAAGCTCTAAAATACACCTAATGGTATCTGGAATCCTCATGGCTACTGGTAGCCTACCTTCCCCCAGCCATCCAGTTTAATGCAGTTATTTCTCTCAAGTTTCATCTTTGTAAGTAAGGGTCTGTTGAAAGGATGCAGGAAAAATCAAATCTGAATAATAGCACTTAAGTTTTTTCCTTAACCATGATTTTTATTTAGGTCATCTTTGGAGAAAAAAAACTCACATTCTCCATTCAAAAAAGCCTCAAACACCATCTCATGGCACACTGGCTGTGTCCATGTACCAACCTGGACTAACTCTCATAACTACTCAGTCAAGAGCTTATCTCTCCTCTCTCTAAGAGAAATATATGTAACACGTCACTTTTCACCTCGCCATGCTTTCTATCTCTACCCTCCCACCCATACTCCTCGCTGATATATTTCTTATCTTTTTTTTTACCCTACTTATACACTACCATACATCTATTACTACGTCATAGTTAATCAGGGGATATCCTACACTAATTCTCACTTTTCCATACCTTTCCTTTTTACTGGACTAACTATGACTTTTCCTAATGCCCTATAACATTGTTAGTCTTTTAATGCCTAGTAGAATTGTTATTATCTGTTATCTATGTATTATATATAAACTTATGACTACCCTGTTTATTACCTGTATGACTGGAGCTTTTACTACAATATTTTGTATGTTATCTAGTTAGTATTATATACCAAGATATACTGTGCAATGTTATTCATATGTGAGCTGGAGCTTTTCTCCCCGGGCCACTGCTGAAAATGGACATGCATCCGGTCAGAATTTCCTGGTCAACAAATGTAACATAAAGCAAATAAATAAAATGCACCTGTTGAACATCTCAGACATTCATGGCTTCTGGTGGCTTAGTGGTTCCTAGGCCCCCATCTTAATGCAGTTATTTCCTTTGTGTGTAGTCTTGGTCATTTTGCCAAGCCAGGGTGTTACAGAAACAGATGCTTGGTGCCAGAGCCATGGGCTCAAGCTCAATGCCAAGAAATGTATAGTTATCCCCTTTGGGAAAAAACATGTATCCATGAATTGCCATATAGGTGGCAGTACACTAAACATCAAAAGTGTGATAAAAGACTTACAGACACAGGTGGACAGTGGTCTCACCTTCGATAACCACATCGCCACAACAGTCAGGAAATCCTTCTATGTGGCACACCTCATCACTAAGGGCTTTTCATCCAGAAAAAAGGAGGTCATTGTCCCATTGTGCTCATCCCTCATTAGACCCATTATAGAATACAACACCCTATTTGGTATGTACCTCTCAAGACATCTGCAACAACTGGAAAGGCCGCAGAAATGCCTCACTAAAAGAATCACAGGCCTAAAGCAGATGCCCTATGCTGACCACCTTAAAAAACTCCAGCTATACTCTGTTGCATATCGTCTACTCAGAGGCGATCTCTGCTTAATATACAAGGCCATGTCAAACCCAGAGCTGTTGGACATGCTACACTTAAAGAAATCCCAATCCCTCAGAGCCACACGCTCCAGAGATCTAAACCTTGTCATCACAATAAACAAAACATGCTGGAGGGATAGGTTCCTGACCCAGAGACTCCCCAGACTCTGGAATAGATTGCCCATACATGTCAAGCAGAGTGCCTCTTTGGCCCTCTTCAAAAGGAACCTTGACAATTGGATGGGAGAAAGGAAATTCACCCCGGGGATCACGTCAGTCACCCTGCTAGACAGGGGTCCAGGGAAGTAAATAGTGTGGGAAGAAATAGCTAGAGAATTGTTATGGCTAGGCTTGTAAAGGCCCTAGGGCTGATAGACTAGTACCAAGCTATGAACCTATGAACCTATTTAGGGTCTGGTGGAAGGATGGATGGAAAAGCAAGTTGAAGAGTAACACTGAACTTCTTTCATTAATAAGGATTATTGTGCACACCATCATTACATGAAAAACTTGTTTAAAAAACTTTGAAATGCACTTCAGAACATCTCCAACTTTCATGGGTTCTGGGGGCTGCTACCCTAACTTATATCTCTTATTTCCATCACAGTTATTACAGTGCAGCCATGGTTAGTTATGATATTTTAAAATAATGCAGGAAAAAGCAAAGTAAAAAAATAAGACTAAAGTTATTTCCTTTATCATGAATTTTTGGGCCATGATTCAGTCAAATAGGTTGTTTAAAATCTCTGAAATGCCCTTCAGGGCATCTAGGACTCCTATGGCTTCTACCTTAGTGCAGTTATTTCCTCAGTAAAGACAACAAAACCGGAGATGGAAATGCAAACAAACTTTTAATATGCAGCAAAGTTTTCAGGTAGAACCTTTCTTCAGTACAATGTAAGAACTTCAATCAACAGACATCTTTTAAAGAAATTTAAATAAAATAACGTGGCACAGCCTCAATCACAATCCAATAACAATTATTCAATTAAAACACTTAAAGTCACATTACATAAGCATTCTATATAAAATATAACATAAAAATGAAGCATAAAAATATAAAATAATTATCATTTCTATCTATATTGCATCTGTTTTTTAACCAAAACTAGTTTGATGCTTACTGCAGCATTAACACCTGGTGTATGGTCAGCCTGCAAATGGATTATCCAGTTAAATTCTCTAGACTCTAAGATATTATTCAAATCACCACCTCTAATATTTCTATACGCTATATCTATCACCCTGAATAAAAACTCATGGTCCTGACCATGTGTATGTATATGTCTAGATAAAGCATTAGTTGAAACATTTCTTCTAATCTCTGATCTGTGCTCAATAATACATTCTTTACCCACATAAAATGCAGAACATTTCATACAGGTTGCTAAACAGACAATATTAGTGGTGTTGCATGTAGCAAAACATTTAAAAATAAATTCTTTGTTAGCAAGTGGATGTATAAATCGATTTATATTACACATATATCTACAGCATATACAATTATAACAGGGAAAGGTACCCCATTTACTGGCTGATATGCCATCCCTTTTATCCGATAAATACATTTCTTTGTAACAAAGCCTTATTTTCAAATTGTTAGAAGTTCTATAAGAAAAATTTGATTTCTCGCCAATAAGTTGTCTTCGTTCTGGCATAACTTGTAAAATAGCCCAGTTCCTTGAAATAATCTTTCTAACCTCATTTGTTTTCCTCTTAAATGTAGTCACATACATAAGACAAGGATCTTTCTGCCCTTCAATATGTATAGATGAAGGCAAATCACAATTAAAATATGGCTTTGCTGAAGTATCTCTTTCTGATATAACTTCAGACATAACTGATTTCAACATATGACCTTCATACCCCCCTCTCTTTAAACTCATCTAACACCTCATTCATTTGTACAATGCAGGTGATTTCATTAGTATTAAGCGTATTTACTCATGTAAACTGGCTCTTAACTATGCCCTTAAAAGCATGGGGTGCATGATTGTTCTGTCTGTGGGTATATCTATTAGCTTGGACTTGCTTTCTATATATGCGTGTTTCCAGTCCTTGTGATGGATTTGTTATTTTTACGTCTAGGAAATTTACTTCTTTATCTGAACTGCTACATTTAAAACTAAGAATGCTGACAGTATTCGCTAGATATTCTACAAATTGATTCAATTCTCATTGGTCTCCATGTCAAACCATAAAGATGTCATCTACAAAACATTTGAAAAATAACACCTTATTTGTAAATATTGAATTGCCTTGAAAATCAAACTCATCTTCCCATTAGCTAAGTGCAATATTAGCATAGCTATTAGCCATAGGTTCATAGGTTCATAGTTGTTTACTAAGCTAATGGCCCTGAAGCCTTTACAAGCCTAGCCCATAGGATTACCCTGGCATCATGCCACCCGACATTAGTTCCCAGTGCCTCTGTCGAGTAGAGCCACTGGAGTGATCCCCAGGGTGAATTTTCTAGTTCCCATCCATTCATCAAGGTTTCTCTCGAAGAGGGCCAATGAGGTGCTCTGTTTGACATGTATGGGAAGTCTATTCCATAGCATGGGCAGTCTCTGGCTTATGAACCTGTCCCTCCAGCATGTTCTGTTGATTGTGGTAATGAGGTTGAGGTGTGTGGAGCATGTGGTGTGAAGGGACTGGAATTTCTTTAGATGTTGCATTTCTAACAGAGCTGGGTCAGACATGGCTTTGTAAGTCAAGCAGAGATCGCCTCTAAGTAGGTGATAGGAGACAGAGAATAGTTGGAGTTTTTTGAGTCTGTCCATATAGGACAAGTGTTTAAGGCCTAGGATCCTCTTTGTGAAGTACTTTTTTGGCCTCTCCATTTGTTGCAGGTGTCCAGTGAGGTACATGCCAAATAGGGCATTGTACTCAATGATTAGCCTCACGAGGGAAGAGTAATGGGAGACAATGACCTCTTTCTTCCTGGATGCAAAACCCTTAGTAATGAGATGTGCCACATAGAAGAACTTTCTGACCACAGTGCCAATGTGGTGACAAAAGAGAGGTTGCTGTCAACCTGTGTTCCCAGATCTCTTATAATGGCTTCTGTGTTCAGTGGGCTACCATTGATGTGGTAATTCATGGGAATCGGGTTTTTCAAAAGGGGATGACGACACATTTTTTGGCATTGAGCTTAAGGGCATGGTTCTGAAACCAGTCATTGGTCTCAGTGAGGCCTTTCTGTAGGATGTCAGCATCACTTGGGGAGTTAATAATAGCTCCCAACTTGCAATTGTCAGCCAGAGTACCTACGTGTTAGCCTGGACTTCAGAGAAGTAGATACCAAACCGGAGACGACCCAGGACCGAACCCTGTGGGACTCCACTCATGACTTGGCAGTCTGACTTGGAGTCAGCTACTTTTACACTGTGGGTTCTATCTGTGAGCCAGTTTGCAACCCTCCTAGTGATATAGGCGTTGATGCCTAGCTTAGTGAGTTTTTCCATGATTCCTGAGTTGGGAATGGTATCAAAGGCCTTGGCCAGATCAAGGTAGGCTGTATGAACCACCTTGCCTTCATCCACACCTCTGGTGACTAACTCAGAGAAGCCGACCAAGTTGAGCAGGCATGAGCTACCCTTTACAAAACCAAACTGTGTGGGATCCAGAGTTTGGAGATTCCCTATATCCTTGTTTATTAGGTCCATGATGATGCATTCAATAGCTTTGCATATCAGACTCGTCAGGCTAATGGGGCAATAGTTCCCAGGGTCTGTAGTCACTCCTCCTTTGTGGAGAGGGATGACTGTAGCAGTGTGCCATTTGGTAGGGAAAAAGCCTGCGGTGAGCCTGTGACTGAATAGGGCACACATGTGAGGTGCCAATTCACTCTGTAGTTCATGTAGAACACAGCCAGGGATACTGTCAGGTCCCATAGAAGCTGTATTCTTGGCCTTGGACAGTGCTGTTTTATCCTGTGCAGCAGTAATGCTGGGTGCCTCACAATCTACTGGTATTGTGATTGGTCCTTTGGGGGGGCAGGAGAGGGGTAAAGTTGGCACTGAATCTGTTGGCCAGTATATTGGCAATATCTGTTGGCGCGGTATAGGAGGTACCATTGTGCAGTAGCTCAGACCAAATCTGGGTATTGCAGTGGAGATTCTTTACATAACTATAGAAGGCCTTGTGGTTGTCTTTACTATCTTCTGCAATTCTGTTTTCATAGCTAGCTTTAGTGGATTTGATGAGGGATCTCAACTTTTTGTTGAGGCTGAAAAGGGAGTTTTTCCAGTCTTGGGACTTCACCTTATTCCACATCAGTTTCCTCCTTCTGTTGTAGAGTTTGTTTATGGCAGGGACCACCAGATTGGCTTCCTTTTTTTGGAGGAGAGCATCTTGGTTCTATTGGGCATGGTAAAATCCATGCATTTGTGTACGTGTTCGTACAGTGCATTGGTGTATGATTTGGCGGTCATGCAACTATTCTCCATTTGCATGGATGCTATGAAGTTAGCCACCTCTGTTTTTAGGAGCCCAAAGTTAGCTTTGGAGAAGTTTTTCATGGTGGCTACCTTTACAGGGGGTGATGTAGATTTCCAAGGTGATTAGCTTGTAGTCGGATCTAACCAGGGAGGAGATGACTGTTGGTGTAGAGCAACAGTTGCCCATGTTAGTAATGATCAGGTCAAGGATGTTGCTACCTCTAGTGGGGGTAAGAACGACCTGATCAAGGCCATTGTAATTAATGAATTCCAGGAAACGTTGGGCAAGTGTATTGGCACATGAGTAGTTTTCCCAGTTAATGAAGGGGTAGTTGAAGTTGCCTAGTATGTGAGTGTTAAGTTGGACCCTAATATTCTCCAGGGTGCTTAGGAACATGGAGTGTGAGTCTTGGAACATGGTTGGGGACCTATAGTAGGCTATGATCTGAATCGCTGTCTTACCCAATGTTAGCTGTACCTGAAGTATCTCTGATGCGTTATGCTGGGCTACCAGAAATACCAGCGCCATTGAAGCTTCGGTCCAAGTTCTGGGGCCAAAAGGTGTGGAATGAGTTATAGCCTGGTAGTGCAGAGGTGCTTTCTGCTGCCTTGAACCAGGTCTCTGTTACAGCACTAATGTCATTGTTTTCCATTTTAAGGAGTGCTTCAGGTGAGTGCATTTTGAGATTTAGACTTCTGGCATTGAGCAGCATGACCCTCAGATTGCATCTGTTTGTAGTTGTTACAGTGGTAATATGGTTTTTGGAACACCACCTAAAAAAGGCACTATAGGGGTGGCAAGAGCCTTGGTCAGTCACCGGAAGCCCAGGGGTGACACATGCAGGCCATCTCTGGCAAAGCATTGAGGTCTGTCAATCATGTTATCCCAGGCAGACAGATACTGGATCCCCTTAGAATGACACCAGAAACTTTTCATGTAGTCCAGGGAAGTACATCTCAGGTCATTCACACCCACATGTACAATGACATATTTGTACCTGTTGTTGAGGGACCTGAGTGCATGCATTATGTGGCGGATGCTGGCACCTGACAGGCAGCTGACTGTTACTTTCTCCTTATTCAACCTAGTGAGTGGGACATCAATGTGCCACACTATTGAGTCACCCATGACTAATGTGTTGGGCATGCTGTTTTGTCTTAGGAGCTTTGGCTGAGTGGCACACTGTTTAGGAGAATTATGTGTCTCGTGATTAGTGTTGTGTTGTGGTGGTCGAGTGCATTTCTGCCTTGGTGGTCTCTGGTGTTTCGGTAGATTTTTATTGAGAGCCTACATGAAGGTTGGTGTGGGGTTTGTGTTTTTATGTGAAGACAGTGATGGTGTGTGTTCTGGAGGGTTATGTGTTCCATGTGGTCTGGTGCAAATGTTGACCTTCTTCTCTTGACCAGCTATTCCGATCTTGGCTGGAGAGTGTGTGGCTTCCAATTTGGATATATAAGTGCATCTCTCACAAGTCTCAGTGTTGGGAGGTAAGAGGAGTGGGTTGCCGGTGTACATGAGGCAGTTGCTACATTGCCTCAGAATGTGCAAGTTCACCAGGTCTATAGGAGAAAACACAGGGAAGTGAGCTTTAGACATGCCTGGAGGGTTGGGCATTAATAATAAGTACTAGAGCTGTTTCCTTGTAGGACGTTTAGTGCTGGTAGAACTTTTGTGTGCTACAATAATTGCTATAAGAAGTCTGGTAAAGTGCTAGACTAATAAGCTAGTAAAAGTGCAGGAGAGGAGAGAACTAGCAGATCTAAGGGAAAAATCGAAAAGCAGACTTGGCACCACTCAGAAGCTTACAAACAGTCCTGGATACAGAAAATCTGTATCTGGACTAAACTAGTAACAGGGAAGGCAGGAAACAAGTGCAAACATGGGCTTTTAAACCAGAAGATTGAAAGAGATGGAAAAACTGCCCAAATGGCCAATAAACTACAATTTCTTGGCCAGAAACTACTCCTCTTGTGGTAGATTGACTACCCAGTGCTTACCACTCCCACTGAGAAGCTAAAAGGCTTCCCTCCAACAAAGAAAGGATAGGGGGCTCAGAAGCTTACAAACAGTCCTGGATACAGCGAATCTGTATCTGGACTAGACTAGTTACAGGAAAGGTGGGAAACAAGTGCAAATGTGGGCTTTTAAACTAGAAAGTTGAAAGAGATGGAAAAAACTGCCCAAACGGCCAATAAACCCCAGTTTCTGGGCCAGAAACTACAATTTCTTGGCCAGAAACCAAGGCTACACCAGTACTCTATAGGTATTCCTGACTTTCAAAAATAAATGCATTACTTGTGAGAACCAAATCTAGTAGCTGATATATATTATTTATGTCCCTAGAATATAAATCTGTTCTATCATGTAAAAAATTCCGTAATGCATCTAAGCCATAATCGGTAGGAATTTTGGTAAACAGAGAATTCATTTCCAAAGTTACAAATAAGAAATCAGTAATACTAGGAGACTGCTTCCATTTAAACAGTTTGTTCAAAAAAATCTCCTGTGTCACGAACATAACTTCTTATTTTACAAAGATACTTAAAATAGATTGTATATACAATGAAAATGGTTCCATGATTCACCCCTCTTCCAGAGACAATAGGTCTCATAGGGAGATGGATCAGGTTTTTATGAACTTTTGGAAGCCATACAAAAATGTTATTACAGGGCATGAAACAGTAAAATAATTAAACAACTCAATCGAAACATTTTTGGACAACTGCAATTCATACATAGCCATATTCACTCTAGAAATAATTGTTTTCACTTCCAACATTTCTGTCTTAGAGAATGTATATTCATCAGATTAAAGCTCATTTCATAGCCTCCACATAATCTAACTTGTTTATTATTACAACTGTCCTGCCTTTGCTGGCTTGCTTAAACACAATGTCAGCATTTTCTTGTAACTTTCTTTAATGCAACATAAACTTCAGATGTCAAATTACAAAATTTATCATTTGTTTAAGTCTCATACAAGGAGTGTAACTGCTCTTCACACACTTCCTGAAATGCTGAAACAACCAGAAAACTATTAGGAATAAATACACTAGATTTTCTGCGTACTTCATTAGTTGTATTTACTGAATTCCTAAATATCAATTTTAAATTCAAGTTATGAGTGAAAAGTCTTAAGTCAGTTAAAGCATTAACAATATTGTCCCTATCAGATGGAATAACCTGGAGTCCTCTCTATAACACTGATATATCTTCAAGACTCAAAACCAGTCTAGAAAGATTTATAATACTTGTGCTGTTCAATGAACCTTTTTGGATTGGATGCATATCTACGGACCACTGTATATTCTTGCATTTACTCTTTTTCTTCCTTTCGAACGTCCTCTTGATGGATTTCTTGGCCAAGGATCTATTCTTTCTGGCATACTGAGATGGCTGAAAATCCTCCACTGCTTCAGGATTCTCATGAGCAGGTACAGGATTAGATGTGTCATCCAATCGTGTTGTAGCTTCATTCATCAATACAGGTGCATTATGTTTTTCTCTGGCAGTCCCAGCTACTTGAATGAGTGAAGAATCCACAGTACATGAATTTAGAGACACAGGCATCTGAACTTTCAGATCGTAGATTTCTCAATTTTTCAGTGTTTCTTCTCAATATGAGGGAAATTTCTATGATTTGTCACATACTGTTCTTTTGCCCAAAAAAAGAGTTGCCAGTTCTAAATTCAGTTATTTCTCCATAGTTATCAGAGAACAGTCTTGCATAATTAGGATATCTTGAATGGATAAATACAGGAAAAACTGAAAGGGTAAGAAAAGCTGTGACAAAAATTAGAAAAAAAAAGTAATCTGTGTGGTATAGGTAAATCTGGATGCGGAAAGAGCTATGGCAGCACAGAGTGATGTGCAATGGGGAGGGATGCATGAAGCCCTTCACCTATGGTGCCAGATCAGCTAAAGTTGGCACTCCACAAGATTATAATTTTATTCTCCTATTTGTCAGATGCAGTTAATTTTATGCAGAGGCTCGGTCCCCACTTATATATGGTATGCCTCAATATATGGCCTTGGAGCCCCCAATACTCGTACTGCTTGTCCTTCACTGCAAGTAGAAGTGCAATGCCATGTCACTGTCCTGGGTTACTCACTACATGTGTACCAGAATGTCTTCGTGACTGCCATCATGTGACTGACATCTACTAAAATGTTCATTGTTCTTGCTGATGAGCTTAACAGGAAGGATGCTTTCCTAAACTTTGTAAATCCTTCCTTGACTCTGAAAAGCTACAAGTCTATAGAATCTGTACTGAAATTCCTGTATTCCACAGTTGTATGGTAGTGAGTGGGGTTGTACAATATGGCGACAGTGTGCCTTGTATCATGCTGAAAAGCGTCAATAAGCATGGCAGGTATGTTAATGAAACTACTTAGTGCCACTGTATCTATTCTGCAGTGGTGTTGGAGCATTTCACATCTATGAATGTCACTGAAGGTGGTGCAACTCTTTTGGTAGAGTAGTGTGTATGACATCTTCTCCAGTTGACTGTACAACTGCAATTGTGTGTTCACATTTTGTCATCCCTCTACAGGTCCAGTTGTGGAAGATGCTCATCATGGTCTGTGATGTCCAAAGCCACTAATGCTACCAATTCTGTCTCTTACAGTACAGGGACAATGGCTGTCTTAATGGAGGTGACCTACAGGGGTCACTGGTATTACTTGAAATGTTTCTCAGGAGAAGGGGGAAGGTTTGACTTCCAAGCATGGTCCAGAATGGACTGCCTAGCTTCCCAGTATTATTTGCAGAGATTGGTGTTGGGTGAATTATGACAGCAAGTGGGCAACTGCCTAAGAAGTACGGGCCACCTTTTGATGCAATTTGTGCAGTTGTATGACCCTCAGAACTTGCTCACTCTGCTACTGGATGGACCACCTGGCTCATTACATCAGGCCCCCATGCAAGTGAAGCCCATGTTTTTTGCCATTTGTTTCTATCCTGTCATCCCACCATAACCTACCCAACCTCCCATCTTTATATATTCCTTACCTTATATATCGTCTTCCCTTCTTCTGCATTTTCTAGTTTTGCACATCACCATTTGTCATAAGCTTATAGGTTCATAGGTTGATAGATACATGCTAGGCTAATGACTACCAGGGCCTTTTAAAGCTTAGCTGTGCAACCCAACCCAAATGAACTGTGCCGCTATATATCTTGGGCATTTTTGGAGGGGAGTATGTTAGTTAGGAGGTTTCCAGAGGTTATGTGTTTAGGGGGTATATTAGTTTGGGTATTGCTGTCTGTTTCTGTCTATCAGAGACATGGGGCCAGACCCAGGGTGATTTTCAACTTCCCTTCCATTGGTCAAGGTTACACTTAAATAGGGTTAGGGATGGACTCTGCTTCACATGGATAAGGAGCCTGTTCCAGAGTAAGAGGAGCTTGTGAGATACATATATGTCTTGCCAACATGTCTTATTTATGTCGTAAGCAAAATTTAAATCCTTGGATCTAGCTGTTCTGATGCTGTTCATTTTGCAGATGTGTAAAGGGCCCATCATATCTGGATCTGAGGATGCCTTGTATGCCAGGTATAGACTGCCTTGCAGTAACCTTTAGGAGATGGAAAATAGAGATAGAGTTTGAAGGCAAACTATATAGAACATTGTGTTTATATTCTGGACTTTCCTGGTAAGGAACCTTTGTGGAAGTTCCAACTGTTGCATATGTCTGGTCAGGGACATGCTGAAGGGGGCATTATACTCAATGATGGGTATGATAAGGGCTGAATAAAGCGGCACTATAATTTTCTTGGACCTGGATGCCATCCCTTACTTATAAGCTGGGCAACTTAGAATTATATTCTTACTACCTTGGTTACATGTTGGTTAAAGGCTTGATTACTGTCTACATATGTTCCCAAATCCCTGACTACTGAGTCAACTCTTATGGATGTCTTATCTATGGAGTAATTAGTCTGGGTGGCAGTTTGACCAAAATGTACTATAATGCATTTCTTGGCATTGAGTTTTAATTTATAACTTTGGCAGCATTCATTTGTCTGTGTTACACCTGCTTGTAATATGTTTGTGTCATGGGGGAATCTATGACAAGTCCCAATTTGCAGCCCTCTGAAGACTTGGTCAGCCAAACGCCCTTGACATTAGCCTTTATCTCTGAGAAGTATATGCTAAATAGGAGTGATCCCAGCATAGATCCCTGAGGTACCACAGAGGTGACTGGTCTCTTAGTGGAGATATTCTCACCAGTCCTAACTTACTGGATCTTGTAACCATAGATAAAAACATATATATCAAGGACCACACAAGGCTGGATAAAAGACTTAAAAGAGAACAACAAAAACACAGGTACCAGATAAACAGTTCGGTCTTCATCTTGGAGCCAAAAGCATCTATAAAAAGTAAAACTGCCACAGTAGAAAAAAAATCTTTACCTGGAAGGTTGTGAAAGCACTTACTTTTCCTTGCAATAAAGAATTTTCCTTCTACTGTGGCAGTTCGACTTTCTATACATACTTTTGGATAAAATACTTGTTTTAATAAAAGGTAAGCGCTTTCATGCTCAACACCAGGCACTTCACCAGACAAAAGACAATACAACACAAGCACACACACACACACACACACACACACACACACACACACACACACACACACACACACACACTCATTCAGCTGCATTCATACCCCTGTAGACATGATGTCACACTTTCGCATGCATAAAACAGATACACCCACAGACAGCTTCACTATATTTATCTGTAGTTTAGGTATAAGCCACAATTACTCATATGGATATAAATGGGTGAAAACACAACATTCACATTTTTCTAGTACAGAAAAAGGTAAGTTGTCAGAGTGATTTTCTGAATTGCTCTGCTGAGCTGATCTGGAACTTCTGCTATTTCCAGGGGAAACATCTGTCCTGGACTGCCAAATTAGAATACTATTTTTCCTATGAGGCCACAGTCCATGCTATTGTCACCACCAGGGAAAACCATAACAGAAGAGTAGTCTCCAAATTGGAAAGGCTGTGTAAATCTTCTAAGTTAAGGCTTCCCAATTGCAATAAGCCTTTCTGAATCTTGTCTTAAGACTTTTATCTGAACTTATTGTTAAATCAGGGATTTAAGGGCTTCTGGATGTTTATTACAATTCTATTGAATAAGATCAACTTTGGTGGAAACTGGTCTTTATTTTCTTCGATCATTTTTGTATGGAAATCATTACTTGTTATATGGCTTTTTTAAAATACATTGTATTGAGAGGATCTACAGGTTTACATTTTCTATAACAGTTGAGTTTAGAGCCACAAATATACAATTCTGGCAAGATTTCAGAGGGTTAAGTTTCTTGAAGTGATATGACTCATAAGTCAAGTTACATGGAGCTTTCCCATTAGATTCTCTAATTATCTCAAGAGCATCCAGTCAGAGCTGCTAGACAGCCACTATCTTGAGTTCTACACCTTTAGGTACTGTTTATACATGTTATATTTGTATTGCTGCTTGTATTTATTTTGCATGTTTTTTGTTCAAACACCTAAGTATACTTCAAAATGAAGCTGAAGTTGAAGGTAATTTATCAGACCTCAATTACTGTTCATGGCTGAGTTTATCAGATTGCTTATTACATATGTCTTAAGTTAAAGGGATATCCTTAATAACTGGAAGACAGCCTGAATTAAGCTGTTTTATATTAACAGCAACATCATTTGAATGGTAGCATTCCCTGTATATGCTGATTGCTGATTCACCAGATATCAGTTTGTGCCTGACCTTTCACAAAAGCTCTCCAAGAGAATATACATTTGATCGTGGAGCTACAGGTCACCATTACTGTAACCAGACTATTCACAAAACAGTTTTAGCCCCTTTTTTCACTCTTTTTGGTACCTCATTGGGGAGGGGGCCTCTGCGATTTGAAGCCATACAATTTATTTTTCAATTTTGAAGTAGTGAGACTTATTTGACGTTGCACTTTGTTATTCACTGCACTTACTATTCACAGCAGTGAACATTTTTTTCTCTGATTATTAATTTATTATTTAGTTAGTTCACATCTGTTACTCCGAATGCAGTTCTTTACTATGGGTGCTGGCATGATAGCATGTGAGGGCCAACATTGCATCTGCTCGTTAAAATAGTTTCCATTTTCTGACAGTGCCTGCCTTTACTCCGCAGCAAGACATTTAGCCAATGGACCAGACATTCTATTATTATTATTATTATTATTATTATTATTATTATTATTATTATTACCTCAGTCTGTTTCAAATGAACTCTCTGGTGTTTCAGACTGATTTTCGTCTGTTACCATCTGAAAAGTTTTCAAGGCTGTTTATTGGCAGACTTACAGTCTCACATGAATGGAACTATTATTACATAAATGATTTACCCTATTATTTTATATCCTGCTAAGCTCTCAGTAGGATGGCAGTAAGGAAATGTGTTCCCACAGATTTAGCCAGTGGCTATGTGCATGTCTGTCCCTCTTACATTACTTTGTTTCAGTATATTAAAGTCACTGCAGATCTTTATATATGCCATTATCCTTTATATTACTTTGAATGTTTGATTTCCTTTCATTTCGTTTTTGGGATTCTTAAACATTGATGTTGTCTGCTGACCAGCTCACCCACTGTTGTTCTGAAATCAAAAGAAGCCTTAGGCAGTAGTATAGACAACTGTATTTGTCTGCCCCTCTCCATTTAAAATTAAATTCTTTAACTTTCACTGAGAAAGTGACTTAGAATTTATGCAGTTTTATGCATAACTGTGTACAAAAATAGGCATTTTGTGATGTTAATGAAATGAAGAGATTACTTTAAAAGTAATATTCATTTATTTTTAGTCTGGTAGAAAAGGGCAGACAATATGACAGTTGGAGTGCCAGTAAGTTATTCTAATAAGAGTCATAACAACTAAAGCATTTATGGTATGATAAAACTATAGCTAACATGGAATACTGTGGATCAGCATACAAGAAGATTCACCCTATGAAGAAAGATATGTAGTATTTTTTATTGAATATTTATTGTAACACTCATTCTGTTTTGTAATTGTGGTTATCTAGGGCTACAGGAGTAGATAGCAGCAGATGCCAAAAATCTTAAAACTCTATTATAATGGGCACTGATAGCAGTTCACCCCACCAATCAAAGGCTCAGGGCTTAAACCATCTAAAAGTTCAATTAATTAGCAATGGAGGGCACAGTGTTCATTCTTTACAAAATATAAACAGATAAAATTAAATTCAGTGAGAAACCTTTAGTTACACAACTTCAGTTATTCAGTTCCTGAGTCTGCACCTGTAAAAGTTAAAGTATAATGCCACAACAAAGTAACAAATCACAAAAGGTAAGAAAACAAAACACAGTTTTTTTCACCTATGGATACAAAAATGTTTAGAAAATATTCTAATGTTAATCATTGCTCATAGCATGGAATATCTAGTCCATATTTTTACCTGACTACAGTGAAATGGTTTCTCTGCAAGGAACATCTTTTAGATACATCAGATTTAGAGAATGACAGCTCAACTACAAATATTTGCATACCAGATGCACTCAAGCAGAGCATATTATAATCAAATTAAACACACAAAGAAGCATTTTTTACAGATGGGCAAGCCTTCCTTTACCACAGATGAGGGACTTCACACACAAACACACACACACACTCACTCACACACACACACACACACACACACACACACACACACACACACACACACACATATGCACCCTTTCTTTCAAAGCCATAACTAGGTCAGTTAGGGCCTTGGGCAATCCTCAAAGTAGTTTCCCCTCGGTTTGAAGTTAATGACCAAACAAAAAGTCCTCCAAAGCTGAGGACCAAAAACATGCCCTTGGACATCAAGGACTGGAACGAAAGAAAAGCTTTTCTTTAAGTGTAACAAAGGGCTGATACTAGCTCCTTGCTAAACACACACACACACACACACACACACACACACACACACACACACACACCTGCGCAACTAAGCAGCCATGGGTACTTAAATAAACACCATTACTGGACTCCCACCTGATTAGCATCATATCTGATGAATCCATCATGCTCTGCCAGCTTGCATCCAGGGCAGCCACCTCTTTTGCCCCTTCCTGGCTACAGTACTGCTTACTTTATTTTTTTTCACATACCAGGGTCACTACACTTCAGAGATCACTGGCATTATAAAAGCAGTATCCCACTCTCTCTCTCTTTCCAATGGTCTGTGAGACAAAAAAGCCTACTAAAGACTAACAAAGAGCACCGTGATGTCACTGTAATGTGAATAAATAACAGCATTTGAGCAACTGGCACCTCAATATATTACACTTCAAACAATTGTGACTTGAGCTCCATCATTCTGATTGTAATCCCTCTTCATAGGCTAATTTTCTAATACTTGCTCTATTCTGCTTTCTCGCAGTTACAACTGATAAATGAACAAGGGCTTGATGTGTGGCTACAGTAACTTGGATGATCTCTAATTGCAGGTGCAGCACTTTTAGTAGAAGAATGAGTGTACTATGAAACTAGACCTCAAAGAACTGTTAAAAGCAAGAGTATTTTTTCTTTTACTCATAGTTTTTTTTTCAATGACAAAGACCATCCCCAGGATTCAGCAAGCTCTGCATGGTGTGCAGGAATATTGCAAGAACTGCTGCAGGCAATATGGCTGCCATGCGATCCAGGAGTAAGTTCCAGGAACGTGCACGAGCGCTCCTGCACTATTCCTGCATGGACACAGCCCCTGTATGCTAATTACCTCATTTGCTGGTGAAAAACATGCAAATGAGGTGAATTAGCAATCCAGGAAGCAGGCAGACGTCCGTGCAGGAATAGTGTAGACTGCAGAAATGTATTCAGCCAGTAGCTGAATACATTTCTGCAAACTACAAAATGAAGGCATGACAGCTCATACAAATTTATGTATTATAAGGGTTAGGCATGTCAAAGGTGAAATATATGGTCATAGGCATGAAAAATAAATTCAAAATTATAAAAATTAACTTTTTTGTTGGCCGATTTCGGCCATTTAAGCGCAGGGCAGAATTGCACAAACGGGAACGGCCCAAAAATAATAAAAGAAGCTGGAAATAAGCTTTTAAACCAAAATCATAATTTTGCCATAATAGTCAATGGCATGCATAACACAACAAGACCATGGAATAGTGGTTGCTAAGGGAGAAGGCTGAGTGTCGGACTTGTAACCATGCATTAGCAGTCAGTCCTATGCAAATGAAAGCAATGATACTGAATCACAGATTTCCCCTCAGTGCTATCTTGCACCCAACTGTGTAGGTGCTTTAAGACCACGGTGTAAGCCTAAGAGCTAGATGACTTCATAATCATGTGTCATGCATGCTGTAAGCTTATTAGAGCCCAGTGGCCCATGTTTGTGCTTAGCTAAGCACAGCTTAGGCACGAGGTGTGTCTAAGGCTGTATTGTCTTCTACCAAGAAATGCAGAGTGTGATCATGTCCAGGGATGGCCAGTTTCTGCTAAACAGTGTTTACATTGCCAAAATGGGTGTGCATGGTGCGCACCAGGTTTTAAAAAAAAAAAAAAGGAAATAGCAGCTCCATTCACATCTGAGCACTAGGTTTCCACTGCGTGCCTCGGGGCTTAAACACAAAGGCAATGGGAAGGGAAAACAGCAATAGAAAGGTAATCAAGAAGAACTAGCATAGCTGGCAGATGAAATGTAACAGACCCAGCCAGTTACACAGGCAGCAGCCCAGCCTAGCACACCACAATAAACTATGCAAACACATTTCCCTCTGTGTTTTCCCACAAACTCTACACCACTGGTGTACACAAATGGGGAAATTTTACCTAACAAAAGCAACAAAATTATAGGGGCTGCTTTTGCTCTCATAAATCAACATGTGGAAGAGGCTGTGGGTGATGAGGATGACAATGCTGATGATCAACACACAGTGAGGAGAAGGGGAAGAGTGTACAGACCCAGGGTAACCTACCAGGGGCTACATGAGCTGGAGATAGTGGAGCACTATAGGGTGGACAGGGACCTTCTACAGCAAACTGTTGAGCTGTGCCGGCCACACCTCACACACAGAACCAACAGAGGGGAACCCATCCCAGTGGATACCAAGGTATGTGTAGGCTTAAAAATACTAGCCAAAGGTGCCTTCCAAAGGCCATCTGGGGATATCTTGGGAATCTCACAGGCATCAGCATTCAGGGTACTCCACCAGTTCCTGGATGCCATGTCAGCACATGCCGGTGAGCACATATATTTCCACAACACCTGAGTGGCGTTGACCAGCAACATGCGTCTCTTCCACCAAATAGCAGAATACCCCGAGGTAGTGGGTGCTATAGACTGCACGCACATACACATCAAAGCACCACCCTGTGAGCAGGGTAGGGTATACATAAACCACAAGGGCTTCCCCTCCATCAACTGCCAGGTCGTGTGCAATTCCCAGGGCATTATAACGAATGTGTGTGCTGGCAGCCCTGGAAGCTATCATGACTCCCACATCTGGCATATGATGTAGCTGTACCAGAGATTTGCCAATGGGGACATCCCATATGGCCACCTGGTGGGGGATGCTGGTTATGCACTGGAGCCATGGCTGATGACACCCATCAGAAATGCACACACACCCGAACAAGAACTCTATAATGAGGCACACGCACAAACTAGAATCATAACAGAGCATGTGTTTGGGATGCTCAAGTCACAGTTCCAGTGCCTGCACATATTCCGTGGAGCCTTGCAGTACTCACCAGCTACATGTACCCAAATTGTCATTGTTTGTGCCATGCTACACAATATGATCCTGCGGAAACAGCTGCAGCAGGAACTGCAAGGGGGCAGGGCCACACAGCCCCCCACCATTGCCAAGCCCAGCACAGGCACAGAGTGACTCGGAGGAGGAACATCCTGAGCCTGCCCCTGTAGGCAGAAGGAGGCATGCCCAGTATGCGCAGGCTTTGGCAAAGAGGCAACACATAGCACATACACTGACAGTTTAGGAACCCAGGGAATGATACCTCTCTCTGACTCGCATATACAGTAAAAGGGATGCCACACATGACACTACCTGTGCTTAACCATGTATAGGGAGTGTACTATGTGCACCCGACAAAGTCAGCCCTCCAGCACCATCCTCAGTACTGGCACAGCTACAAGGTAAGTCACTCTCACTATCAATTGCAGAATGGAGTAGTATGTTCTGCTACTTGTATCTATGGTATGGATGTGAGCATTTAAGGGAATCGGGTGGCTGAATGGGATGGCAGCAGATAGTAGACACCTATATGGGCAGCATGAAATCCAAAACAAATACTGGTGTCAACATAGTAGGCAGTACTAGACAAGGTGACAAAACCCACTGCAAGACATGTGGTGGGCCAAATGTGTGTCCATAGGATACACACATGCATGTCAGTGAGGCTCACATACCCAACAACATTCTCAGCCAGCAGGACAGGTGTAGACCACCACAAAGAAAGGCTGTGTTAAGGCCTCTGATTGATGACAATGGAGAACAGCACCCCCCCCCCCTCCAGACCTACACAGACAGACTACAACAGGTCAGGCAGTGGGATGTTAGTTCTGAAGGGTAAAAAGTCTGAAACTGAAATGTAGGTCAATAAAACCTAAGAACTGTACTATACTGATATGCCTCTAGTTTGTATGATAAGTCAGAATACAGAATGAAATGGAAGCCAACAGAGTACCTGAAATACCAGTATGCTCATAGCAAATGTTTAAAGTTGTCAGGTGTGCCCCCCTACAATCCTATGTAAAAATGCAGTAACATGTATATGTGGGTATACTAACAGTGGCGCACAGATTACCTGAGCTGGCCAAATCAGCAGGATAGATTGTTGCATGTGTACAATATGCAGGGCTTTGTGTGTTAGGTTGTTGTGTGTTGTATACTGTGTGAAAGTGGTCAGCATGTAGGTATGGAGGGTTGTGTCCCGGTGCCCAATGATAAGTAACTGCAGTGCCAAACACAATGTATCCCAGCAAGACCCAATCCAATAGTAATCCATACTAATTGTTCAGATGTAATATCTGTCACCATCTGAAAGATAGACATGGCATGAATGTGGGTCCAGACATACAAACAGTACACAAGTGGAAGTACCCTAGACAAAGATTGTATAAAATGTTACTGTCAAATGGACACACCTTTGGAATTGTACATACAGGTTAGCAGCACATTAGTTGTCTGTGTAGTATGGAATACTGATGTAGTCTGGCTAAACACTAGTAGACCACAAAAGGCACAGGTATGAAGTACTGAGAAACCACTGATGTCCCCACACAAGCCAGCATAACGGAAATGTCCCATGTATATCTGTGAGTAAGCTGCAAGTAGCTTCCGTAGCACACATGCACTCAGTTCACCCCACCATCAGCCACAGGTACCTCACAGGTCATATCCCTGTGTTGGGAGTGAGTACAATATGACCCCCACTTCTGTATGGGAATACCCACCGAATGCAGCATGCTGAAGAGGTGTCCCATACAGGTGTGTCCCTAGCTGTAAGCAGCATCCTGCCAGCATCCACACAAATGGATTAATAAGGACAGAAACTATTGCCATTAACACCTTGCACACTTACCCTGTCACCGCAGGGGAATACAGTGGCTTGCAGCCTGGGACTGTATGAGTGACAGAATGCACTGGCCTGCTACAGATGGCCTGTATCACTACCAAATGCTCTACAGTCTTCTGTCAAAGGCCTGTGTCTCACCCATACTGCCAATGCATGTTATCTCATGGACTCCCAAATAATGACATAACACAGTCCACAGAACACAAAAGCAAGGCCATGTCAACAAATCCCAGTAGCAGGTCCACCATGTCCTGCTGCATGAACTGTGGACTAACCCCTAAATACTGCTGGGATGAAGTGATAACTATAGGGATACTTATCAGATATAATTTGCATGATGTTAGGAAGAGGACAGAATAAGGGAGGGGGGGTAGAATCATGGACGCCATGAAGTCTGTTAAGTCTGAAACTTTGATGTGTGCACATACTATCCTTGCCTGCTAAATCAGGAATGGGTGGCTACAAACCTGCTTGTAAACCACAATATGAAGGGGTAATGACCAGAAATATGAGTCCTGTCTCTGGGTAACCTGTGTGAATCTTTGAAGCTGTGAGTTATGGCCACAGCAGGATATGGCCATTCTCTCACGTCGATAGATGTACAAGCATGGGATCCTCAGCCACCACAGTACCAAGGTGCTGGACCATTTACAGAGACCCATCAGCAACTGTCTGCAGCTCCCCCTCCAAAATGGCATGATTGTGCAAGAATATGTAAGAGGCAGACCACAATACTGGACACAGCTTCATTCATCTTGTATTCCCGAGGAAATTACTGTGAGCAAATACTTATATCTGTCAGTAATTGATGGCATAAAACATCACAGTGTAAAACAGTACATATAGGTTCATAGTTTCATAGGTAGGTACTAGGCTATTGGCCCTATGGCCTATACAGGCCTAGCCAAAAAGGTACCCTGGCTTTCGCCACCCAAGAAAATTATTTTCCTGTGTCCCTGTCCAGCAGAGCCACAGAGGTGATCCCCGGGGTGAATTTCCTATTTCCCATCCAATCATCAAGATTTTTCTTGAAGAGTGCTAATAAGGAGCATTGTTTGATATGGATAGGTAGTTTGTTCCAGGGTATGGGAAGTCTCTGGGACAGGAATCTATCCCTCCAACATGTTCTGTTTATTGTGTTGACAAGGTTTATGTTCCTAGAGCATGTAGCTCAGAGGGATTGGGATTTCCTTAAGTGAAGCATGTCCAACAGCTCTGGGTTTGACATAGCTTTGTATGTTAGGCGGAGATCGCCTCTGAGTAAGCGATATGCGGCAGAGTAAAGCTGGAGTTTTTTGAGATGGTCTGCATAGGGCATCCATTTGAGGCCAGTAATCCTCTTTGTGAGGTATTTATGCAGCCTTTCCAGTTGTTGTAGATGTCTTGTGAGGTACATACCAAAAGGGGCATTGTACTCTATAATGGGTCTAATGAGTGATGAGTAGAGGGGAACAATTACCTATTTTTCCTGGATGAGAAACCTTTTGTGATAAGGTATGCCACGTAGAAAGATTTCCTGACTACTGTGTGTCTGAATATCTCTGCTAACACCAAATCCATGTAGCAGAAGCAGCACAGACACAATTATTTACAGTATCCCACTATCCTTTGCCCATTGTGACCCCATATTGTCAACCTAGCTACAGATATCCTGCAAAAAACATGTTGCTAGCTGTAGGTGTAGAACACAAATACCTGCACTGGAGTACAATCTACCTGAAATGGATTCACACAGTCAAAACAGAAGGTCATACTTGGTATGCTCCCACACTTCGAGAAACAAAGCCCATGTCTGACAAAAAATACAGAAGGGTCATACTGGGCATGCTCCCATACTTACAGAAATGAAAACCATGTCTGGGATCAACAGTGGACTATACATAGCCATCAGTCACAGGTGTCTGTGCACACACTCCACATTGCACACCAGTCATACCTTGCACACACATCGGATAGGAATACACACATATATCCAAGGACAACACACTATAATAGGTCAAACATACACATGCATAGATGTGGGGAAGAGAATGACAGACCATCACTTCCCATCATGAGGCCTGTCCCACCCAGCACACATCCAGCACACATCCGTTTGGCCAATATCACATGATGTGCAAATGTCTATCACTGTAGACATTTGCTTCTGGTAGCCCTCAGCACTATAGTGTCTGTGGTGCTTGTGATAACTGTGTAACATGACAGTACAAGTCATTATTCATCTAGCAGTTGTATACACAGTCCTGTCAAATGTAAAGATGGGTGTGACTGAGTGTTGTGTGTGTTCTTCCAGAGGAATGGCTTATGGCCCATTCACACACACTGCACTCCCCATTGCCCTACTTTAGCTAGCCTGCTGATGTCAGTCAACTTGAAATACCCCTTTGGAGAAGAACCATCACCTGTAAGCTCTGTGGTGTGTCCAATAACTGCCTAATGCTGTGGTATGAAGTACTAGTTAGGTAGGAGTTCTAATCCTAGATATGGCAACTGGGAAACTGTGTATGTGTTTCTTTGTGTGTGTAGGGATCAATGCTTTTGAGGTCACTCACAGTCACTGCACTTTCCATTGCCCTACTTTAGCAAGCCTGCTGATGTCATTCAACTTAAAATACACCTTTGGAGAAAGTTGAACTCTATAAGCTCCATTGTGTGTGCTATAACTGCATAATGCCATTGTGTGATGTACTACTTAGGTAGAAGTTCTAATCCCAGCTATGACAACTGTGAAACTCTGTGTGTGTGTGTGTGTGTGTGTGTAGAGAGTAATGCTTTTGAGGCCATTCACAGTCACTACACCTTCTATTGCCCTACTTTAGCAAGGCTGCTGATGTCATCTACCTTGAAATATATCTTTGGAGAAGGGCTAGCTGTGTATGCTCTGTGGTGCATGCCATAAATGTGGAACAATGTTGTAGCAGTCACTTCACAGCTATGGGTTTGAATCCCATCTGTGACAAGTGTTTGTGTGTGCACCTCAAAGTTTTTGTCCCTACTTACAACCTGCACACATCTCCAAGCCTGACTTTAGCAGTCCTGCAAATATCACCCACCTTACAAGTATCTGTTGCAAAGCCTATACCATGTTAGGCCAGTGGTACATGTGGTAAATGTATAACAAATGGTCTGTAAATGTTGTTAGATAGAGGGTTGAACCTCACCCCTGGCAAATGTAAATGTATGATTAGGGTGGAATCATTTTTGGGAACTCTCACCCACTACATCACCCAATGGCAGTATTTACAAGGGCTGGTGATGTTCCTCACCTTAGAAGTACCTTGGGACAACATCCATCCAATAAGCTTCATGATGCATGTGATAAATGTGGTACACTGTAGTAGCAATACATGGCTAGGTAGGGGTTTGAATCTCAGTACTGGCAAGTGTATGTGTGTTTGTCATCAGTATTCTGTGTGGAGTTAACTGTGATTGGGTAATAACAGGATTCATTGTAGAGTGGGTTTTGCTAAAATCTTATATTGAGGACCTACTATATGTCACAATGTCCAACTTACAAGGGCGACAGATATCAAACAGCAGAGAGGCTGGTGTAGACAATCCATACCCCTACATGTGACATTATGCATCAGTGAACAATATAGGCAACCCTTGTATTACCCAGAGAACACTCTCCAGCCATGTATCATACACAAATACACTTGGCTAGGCAACAACCACTATATTGGTGGTTTCCTACATATTGCCCACAAATAGTAACCATGGTGTGATTGTAGTGGACTACAGAGGACATGGCACCCTGTTCCATCCCTATAATAGGCAAATAATTAAAATAAAGCAGGCAGAAGACCATACAGCCAAACTAATAAAGAAATGAATGGTCCAGGCAGCAGCAGGAAACAGCTATATCAATAATTTATTGTAAAGTTCTCACAAGCGCTTTCTCCCTGACTCAAATGCAGGGCTTTTTCAATTGTAAGCCCTTTTCCCCACTGTAGTGTGATCCTGGAGTTAGAATATTTAGTTGAGGGGGGTGTGGGGGCGAAACCCCCCCACACATACTTTATACATTTTAAACCATACACATGGATATTTATAACTGCAATAAATACCTCTTTGCAGAAAACAATATTTACCTCAATGAAATGTCTCTGGCTGATGGTGATGGCTCTGACACTCATACCTCTCAACCACAGAGCAAGAAATCTGGACAAAGCCATACATAGAAGTAGGACACAGGCCCAAAAATAAGGACAATTTTTAAATATTGCTCTTATAAACTTAGAAAGATAATAGAACAGTAGTAGGTCTTGCATTAGTATGAATTTTCTGAAGGGTATGAAATTTGAAACTCAAATGTCTGCCATTATTTTCTAACTTCAATCTTTAATGATTTGCCACTAATTTGCCAGAAAACCACAATTTTATGAAAAACAGACCAAAAATGTGATGCAAAAATATAAAATTGCCACACAATACAGCTGGGAACCTGTCAAAGAAGGGACACCTTTTTAATATTAACACTGTTAACTTGAGTAGCTAACAAAATAAGAGCATCTACATGCATTTCTGAAATAAAAGTAATCTATAACTCTGATCATTACAGTTATATATAATTGTAAACCCTCCACGTTTTCTTCCAAAATTGTCATTTTGAGAAGGGATTATTAGGGAGAGAGCAACATTTTGAGCCAGAATTGGGGACAATTGAGAGCTTTGGATATTCCTAATTCTATAAAGTGATTTGCATGTACCTCTCAACCTCTTAATGCAGAAAATCTGGACAAGGCCAAATATATTGAGGGAACATACAAACGGTACTAAAAATTGCTCTTTTATAAACTTAAGACAGTTGATAGAATAACAGGTCTTGCTTTAGCATGCATTTTTCTGAAGGTTAAGATGTATGAAACTCAATGTCTGTCATTTAGTGACTTCATTCCTAAATGATTTGCCAGAAAACCACAAATTTTATGAGAAACAAACCAAAAATAAGAACCAAATATCTATTCATTCTGAAAGAATCTGGACAGTTGAGAGGTATAGTTCAGCCAGGGCTGTCTGAGTTTGCTGCCCTTCCACCCTCATAAAATCATGGTTGAATGGAGCCTCCCCCTTGCAGCCATTCCAATGTCTCATTCCTTGGTTATTTCACCCCATTTACCATAAACACTGTAATGTGCATACTTCTGCAATGATTTGGATTTCATTCAAAAGTTTTATTTTGCATTTTACAGCACAAACCCTAATAGATATCTGCTAAACAAAGCAATGCAGCCTCACAATGAAAATAGACTTAGTATTAAAACTTCTCTGTCCTTGAAACTCACATTCATTGAAACAACATTGAAACCCACATTCAAAGAAAATACATTTTGCCAGTGGCAGATAAAGATTAACTTTGGGCTGTTTTCAAATCATAGGCCCCTTGAACACGAAACATACACATGCTCTTTGATACGCCTTCCTGATTGTATTAAAATCTATTCCTTGTACAATACAGTACAGTTGTTAGAGGGCATTTTAAATTTATTGTGTTGAACATTTTTCCAGTAAACAATGAAACAAAATGCATGCACCAATGACAAAACTGCCCTATTCAAAACATTTCCATCATAAAAGTCTACTCAAACTTCTACAGTCCACCAGTATCAGTAAATATGCACAATCTCTGAAGAAGTAAAAGTCATCTAAATAATTCCACATTAAAGAAATCTGTAACTAATGAAGAGGTTACTGCTAGCAAACAACTTTATATGTCATTGCTTCATCTACAAATAAAGTACCTTTTGCCCTTGAGGAATAAATTGCCTATGTTGCATTAAAAAAATGATAAGCTTGTAATATCGCAATAGGGATTGGATGGCAAACTGATAACAGGTTCATAGTTACTAGGTATCTTCGCCAAAAGGACTGCAGCATCCACCCCCTTTACAACACAGTTCTGTATCAGCAATGCATCTATCTACTGTGGGAGTAGAACCCACAGCCTTCTGCATCAAAAGCAAGGACACTACCTGTTGTGCTATTAACAATGCAAGCAAGCTCTGCATAAGCAGCACTATACTTTTGTTCCCATGCAGCTCTCAACTCCTTGTAAAATCTACTCAACACTCAGCTGTATCTCTGAACTTTGCAGCACAAGAAATCTGGAAAAAGCCTAAATTTATTGGTGGGGGACAAAAGCCACAAAACCAGGGACACATTTTAAACATTGCTTGTATAATGTTGGAAAGTTGCTAGAATAAAATGCTGTGTTACCACCGTACATTTCACTGCCAAGTCTTGAACCCAGGGGGCCCAGTGCAAAACAGTCAGAGCAACATACCAGTATGCCAAGTCAGCTGTTTTGTGACAGCGCAGAAGACTGAAACTTAAATGGCTACCATTTAGTGAATTCAGTTCTCACCATAGCTGACAACCTCTTAGCACAAAACACCTGAACAAAGCCAATGATGGTGGAATACAGCCCCCAAACATATTCAGTGAATTCAGTTCTCAACATAGCTCTCAACCTCTTATAGGTTCATAGGTTCATAGGTTGGTACTAGGCTATCAGCCCTAGGGCCTATACAAGCCTAGCCATAACAATTCCCTGGCTATTTCTTCCCACATTATTTACTTTCCTGGACCCCTGTCTAGCAGGGCGACTGACGTGATCCCTGGGGTGAATTTCCTTTCTCCCATCCAATTGTCAAGGTTCCTCTTGAAGAGGTCCAAAGAGGCACTCTGCTTGACATGTATGGGCAATCTATTCCAGAGTCTGGGGAGTCTCTGGGTCAGGAACCTATCCCTCCAGCATGTTTTGTTTATTGTGATGACAAGGTTTAGATCCCTGGAGCATGTAGCTATGAGGGATTGGGATTTCTTTAAGTGTAGCATGTCCAACAGCTCTGGGTTTGACATGGCCTTGTATGTTAAGCAGAGATCGCCTCTGAGTAGGCGATATGACAGAGTATAGCTGGAGTTTTTTAAGGCGGTCAGCATAGGGCATCTGCTTTAGGCCTGTGATTCTTTTAGTGAGGTATTTCTGAGGCCTTTCCAGTTGTTGCAGATGTCTTGAGAGGTACATACCAAATGGGGCATTGTATTCTATAATGGGTCTAATGAGGGATGAGTACAGTGGGACAATGACCTCCTTTTTCCTGGATGAAAAGCCCTTTGTGATGAGGTGCCGCATAGAAGGATTTCCTGACTGTTGTGGTGATGTGGTTATCGAAGGTGAGACCACTGTCCACCTGTGTCCCTAACTCTCTTATCACACTTTCTGTGTTTAGTGTACTGCCACCTATATGGTAATTCATGGATACATGTTTTTCCCAAAGGGGATAACAATACATTTCTTGGCATTGAGCTTGAGCCCATGGCTCTGGCACCAAGCATCTGTTTCTGTAAGGCCCTTTTGTAGAGTATCCACATCATTTGGGGATTCAATAATGGCTCCCAGTTTGCAGTCATCTGCAAACTTTGTTAGCCAGAGTCCCTTAGTGTTGACCTGTACTTCAGAGAAGTAGATGCCAAACAAGAGCGGCCCCAGGACTGAACCCTGAGGTACTCCACTTGTCACTTGTCTGGAGCTGGATTTGGAGTCGGCTACTTTTACAGTATGGGTTCTATCAGTAAGCCATTTAGCAACCCATTGGGTGACATAGGGATTAATGCCCTACTTAGTAAGTTTGTCCATGATTCCAGAGTGGGGGATGGTGTCAAAGGCCTTGGCAAGGTCTAGATAGGCTGTGTGGACCACCTTACCCTTGTCCATGGCTCTGGAGACTGATTCAAAGAAGTCAATCAGGTTCAGGAGACAAGATCGGCCCTTCACAAACCCAAACTGGGTGGGGTCCAGTGTTTGAAGGTTGCCAATGTCTTTGTTTATAAGTTCCATGATAATACGCTCCATGGCCTTGCAGATAAGGCTTGTCAGACTGATGGGATGGTAGTTTCCGGGATCCAAGGTGGATCCCCTTGTGGATTGGGATAACTGTAGCTCTGCGCCATTCAGTGGGCATGAAACCTGAGGTGAGGCTATGATTAAACATGACACTTAGGTGAGGTGCCAGTTTATATTGTAGTTCATGTAGTACACAGCCGGGATGTCATCTGGTCCCATGGATGCTGTATTCTTGGCTTTAGAGAGTGCGTTTTGTACCTGTGTGGCCGTTATTACTGGAATTTGGCAATCTTCGGTATTGAGATGGGCCATTTAGGGGTGAGAGGGGTGAAGTTGGCACTGAATCAATCTGCCAGGATATTGGCAATATCCTTCGATCAGTATATTTAATGCCATTCTGTGCTAGATCAGAGCAGATCTGAGCATTGCCATTTAGATTCTTGACATAGTTATAGAATGCTTTGTGGTTGTCTTTGGAATCTTTGGCAATTTTATTTTGTAACTAGCTTTGGAGGATTTTATGAGGCATCTCAGTTTCTTACTGAGGCTAGTAAGGGAGTTTTTGCATCCTGGGATTTTCCTCTTTTCTGCAAAGTTTCTTCCTTTTGTTGTAAAGTTTGTTTATGGCAGGGGACCACCAGATTGGCTTCCTTTTTTGGATGAGAGCATTTTGGTTCTATTTGGGATGGCACGATTCATGCATGAGTGGATGTGCTCGACAGTGCCTTAGTGTAGGATTCAGCAGTTGAACTTTCAGTTTCCGTCTGCATGGGTGTCATGAAGTTTGTCACTTCTGACTTGAGTAGCATGAAGTTGGCTTTGGAGAAGTTTTTTATGGTGGTTTCTTTACTGGGGGGTGGGGGTGGGATGTAGATGTTAAGGGTGATTAGCTTATGGTCAGACCTGACTAACGAGGGGGTGACCATAGGTATTGAGCATTGATTTCCCATGTTGGTAATGACCAGGTCTAGGATATTGGAGTCCCTGGTGGGAATATGGATTAGTTGATCCAGGGTGTTGGAATTTATGAATTCCAAGAACCGTTGCGCAAAGGTGTTGGGACATGAGTAGTTTTCCCAGTTAATGACAGGATAGTTAAAATCACCCAGTATTAGGGTGTTTGGTTCTATCTTAATATTTTCCAGTATGTTTAGAAAGGTGCAGTGAGAATCTTGGGGTATGGTGGGGGATCTGTAGCAAGCTACAATTTGGATTGTAGTCTTACCTAGTGTTAGTTGCAATTGGAGAATTTCAGACACATTGTGTTGGCCAACTAGCCTGGTGGTGTGAATATCCTTGGTGAATATTGACACTCCTCCACCTTTAGTGTTTCGGTCCTGGTTTGGTGGCTGAAAAGTGTGGTAAGAGTTGTAGCCTGGTATTGCAGGGGTGCTCTCTGGAGCCTTAAACCAGGTCTCAGTTACTGCACAGATATTGATGTTCTCCATTTTTAGGAGTGCCTCGAGAGAGTGCATTTTGAGGTTTAGACTTCTAGCATTGAGTAGCATTACCTTCACATTTTGCATGATTATACCTGTTACAGTGGTGTTTTTTTCTTAGCAAAAAAACACGAAGACAAAGCCAGTAATGGGGGAATACAGCCCCCAAACATATTCAGTGAATTCAGTTTTCACCATAGGTCTCACCTTTAGCACAAAATACCTGGATGAACCCAATAATGGGGAATACAGTCCCAAAAATAGGGCCAATTTTCAAATATCCATGTTATAAACTTAGAAAATTGCTAGAATAAAAGGTTTTGTGTTACCATGTACTTCCTGAAGAACATGAAGTCTGAAATTCAAATGCCTGTTATTTTTAAACATTTGTTAACCAGGAAACTAGTCTGACTTGGAACAAAAGCCAGTTTTCAGTAGGGCAGGGAGAAACACTCCAGACACATGTCTTTGTAAGATGGAGGACGTACAGACTCCACAGAGAAGGTACCCCAGACAAGAATCAAACCAGAGAATCTGTAGCTGTCAGGTAACAATGCTACCAGTGCACCAGTGCACTACTGACTTTGCAAGGAAAAGCAAAGATACAGAAACCACAGATTTTATGAGGAACAGAACAAATATGAGGCAAAAATCTGCAAACTTTGTACAACTGATGGTGGGTAGGGAATTCAGGCCCTTGCCACCTGCACCCAAGGTACAGGGTTCAAACCTGAGTATTCTCTACCTACCACCACGTGTTCTCTCTATCCACCAGTATATAGCAACTGGGGCATTACACACACATGCACACCCACTTCAGCAGCAGCTAAATCCAGTCCTGAATCTGTGCAAGGCTAACAACTGGTTTCCTCCTCGGCAGCAGCTGAATCCAGTCTTCTTCATCTCCTCGGCAACAGCCCTGAAGCTGTGCAAGGCTAATGCTGGTTTCCATTCTCCTGGCATGCGAGAGTAGGCTGGAGGTTCCAGCTTGTGGGCAATGCAGTCCAGCATTCTTCTGTTCTGTGCAGTCATCACTGCACAGACATCTGGGCTGCAGGGCAGAGATGCCTTTTTCCTCTATCCGGACTGCCTAACACAGCAGTCTGGAGTTCTGTGAGTACCAGGATCTCCAAGCACACATGCGTGGAGTTTTGGGACTCGCAATTTTTGTTTTTATCTTCTTTTCATCCTTCGTTCTACAGGTGGGGGCTGCAGTCCTGCAGTCCTATAGCACGAGCCGCCCCTGTTTTATATATATATATATATATATATATATATATATATATATATATATATATATATATACATATCCTTATGTGTACACATGACTGCTGCATATACCTTCCCAGATGTATCACACTTTATTTATCCGATATGTGTATATTTAGATACAACTACAAACTTGATTCAACACTAATATCATTAACAAGTACTACACAATTGTAGAAGTCAAAGTTGTTCACTACTATTCAATAAGTACAGTGACTGATATATTGGAAAAAAAACATTAAACAGCTGTGATGGCTTAGTGGTTAAATGCTATGACTATAGTGTACAGGGTCCTGAGTTCAAGGGCTTTTTTTTGTTTCTAGGCAGAACAAGGGCTGTTGGATTCAGAGTGGTTAGGGCAGTTATGAGCAGCTTGATCACATTCCTGTCTGATAAAATAGTAGGATAATGACATTTTTAATAAGTGTATTTAAATCCATGTACATACCATGTGTCTATGTGTTTTCATTATAGTAGCAAAGGGTGTGAGTCTACTGCCTGGGACACCTGAGTATATATGGCTTGTACAACACTCTTTTCCATTTGAATGTGTTGCATACATGGGTAGTATCCCAGGTTATATGCAGTCACACTGACATGTAGTGTATCATTACATTACTACTGTTGATAATGCTTTCCCAACTAAGAGTAGATTGCAGATTGTAGTACTGAAACCAAACACCCCTGCATGCAAATATGGACTCTGTGTCCTCACTATTGTGTTCTTGGTGTGTGAGCTGTGTATCATTAAGTATTTCCTATTGGATATTGCTCTGACATGTGGATATTAACTGTAGACTACTGTGTGTATAGGGCATGTCATTGAGGGCTGTTGTTATGTAGTAATGGCATACCTATCAGTGTCAGATGTCTATCTGTCAACACAGTCATCCTACTGCATAACCAGTTGGCTAGCTGTTGTCTGTCTGTCCTCTGTACAGATGTGCAGATGTCGGGAATCCATACTGGCTGCTAACAGGTAATCTATGCTTGAGTGACACTGACATTTCTGACCAGCTGTGTTATGAATGCCACAGCTAAGAATCCACACCCTGTAAGCACCACATGCCTTGGATACCTCAACTATACTACCACAGTCAACAGAACATGCCTGGGTACAGGTCTCCAAGACAGACACTGACCATGTTATGTAATACATGTTGCATACATGTCAACTGGAGCACCTCCCTGGCCCCCTGCAAGAGGCAACCAGATGATTGGATGTTGCATGTAACTCTCACCCCGAGGATCACCCCCATGGCATCTGTTGATATATGGCCTGCTGGCAAATGGCAGGTGGCAGGATACCACTGTGAACACATCCCCTACTCTCCCCATCTCTCCTTGGACAATATCCTGGTACACACCTATGAACACCTGCACCTATGGACCCCAGTACTGAGAAATGTGTCAGTGTGCATTACTGAGAATAACAGTGTCTGTGTGTTTGTTGACTTGTAGTTGATAATACCCTGAGGTTCTTCACACTCACTGCACCCCCATTGCCATAGTTAGATATGGCTGCTGCTGTAATGGACATTATATGTACCTTGTTACACTCTTCACCCTATGGGCTACCTGGAGCTTGCAGTACCAGCACAACACTGTTGTAAAAATGGGTTGATAGGCATGGGTTACCCTCTGAGTTCTGGCAAGTGTGTGTATGTGTGCAAGTGTGTATATTTGTAGGATACAGCATTCTGAGGCCACATTCTCCTAATACAATCCACCTTGCCACACAGTATTAGAGACAGTGATGTTGCTGACCACAGGAGACCCATGACAAGGCATTACCCTACTATCCCTGTGACATGGGCAATAGATGCATATCCCTGTAATAGCACTCTTGAGATAGACAAGGGGTTGTATTGCACTCCTGGTCAATGTGTGATGGTGGGTATGTCAGAGTATTATTATGGGTTTCAGTGAGTACAATATCCAGTGTGGGGTGTTGTGCTGGGTATACTGTCTTTACACCAAGGTACCCCCAGTACATGTCCCAAGTTCCACTGTATGGGAAACACTGTCACCATCAACCATACAGGTAACTGATAACACTATCTAGCCCAGTGATTCATGTGCTGTGTGCTACTTATCTGTAACAGAATGGACACACTGACAAGGTAGTTAGCACTGACGAGCCCATGCCTCTCAGATGTGTGTATGACTGTTATGTGTTTGTCAATGTGTATATAACAGTATGCCACACTATGTATTGTTCATAAACAACCAGTACATCCCCCATTACCATACTGTACAGGGCCTGGTGATGTTCTTCACTTAACATGTAACCTGGAACACACCTCATCCTAAAAGCTGTGTGATGTGTGCAATTAAGGCCACACACATCAGTAGCACTACATTCCTAGGTAGGGATTCTAGTCCCAGTATTGTCAAGTAAGAGTGTGTGTATGTGAAGGGATCTACTTCAGTTTGCAGAATATACATGTCCCAGAAGGTCATCTGTCCGAGAACTGCCTGGCAAATGCTGACATTTCACTGGTATCATCCTGTGGAAATTCATTCCATCACAATTAGTAGTAGATGTGTAAATGCCCCCTTCCTCACTGTATAGCTGTACAGCAATACTGGGGTTGGTATACACAGCTGGATATGGATCTTGTGGACACAGTCACCATCATTGCAGTTATTGTTGAGTGTATCCCACCGTTTAGTTGGCTTCATGTTAACAGGTTAAGTAGTTGTCAATCAGATTATCAGCGGTTCTGCACCACCACAGACATCTTCAAAGGGTAGGGCTATGCCTACCAAACCAGCACACCTATGTTTACCAAGTTGAGGATTGCACTACATTGGGGAAGGGGACATATACCCTGCCAGTACCATTGTCAATGACATTAAAAAAACAGATTGCTTATTTCCCAATGTGTTGTTGTGCCTATTCTGTCTTGGTGGAATTACATAGGCTAAAATGGGTTCCTTGTAAAAGTACATACATTCATGTGTGCAGTATTCTCTGTGTATTGTATCAACACCAAAGCTGCACTACTCAGTACACTTACCATTGTCCACTGTAGAAGGGCTGCTCATATCAGCCACCATGTACTCACCTGTATACACCCCCAGACCTATATGGCATGTGGCACATGCAGTAAATATTATATAGACCTGTGACATGTCTTCAGCTGTACCCAGGATATGGCACAGTCAAGGTGTCACCACAGTGCCATACCCCTTGTAGGAAACAACAGCAGACCAACATCCTGCTAACACATGGACACCTACAACACAAACGGAATACATTATGGAGACCACAATCACTCAGTGTTAATAACAGCTATAATGTATCATGGCTGGACAGCTATACATCCTGACATGTAAGCATTAAACTTTAGTGCTGAAAACATGTTACACAGCATTACATTGGTACACCATAGTACAGTCACCCTGTGCATCAGAATCATATTAGCCTGCCCCTGCATTGATGCTATAGATGACAGGGATGTTGCACAGGTATCATCATATGCATAGGGTGTGTTGTTGGTTTGCCAGAGACCTACGCTGAGCCATATGTTTGACATCATGTGTGTATGTTAGAGGGTTTCATTATTAATTGGACCGTTGTGATGTGGTGTGTGTAGTTATGGGGTTGCCCTAGCGGTTTTGATGATGTGAGTGTGTATGCATGCACACAATTCTGCCATGTGGCTGACCTATACAGGGGGTTGTTAGACAGCTGCAGACCGTACCTGGCAGGGTGTGCAGTTCACTGTCTCTGGCCACAGACAGGAGAACTGTGCCTGCCAGGGGTTCCACTGGCACCAGCAGGTACAAGCCACAATATGGTACTCTCCCCTGATGATGACATATGTCCGCTGAATCCAGGTCCCTTTTGGGATAAGCCAGGGCCACGTTCATGTGGCCTGCTGTTTTGTGGTGTGGACAGCGCCCCCCTCCTGCTGTGCTGGGGCTGGTACTGCCACTATGGGAGCGGCTCTGACTTCTTGCATGTCCACGTTGACCTCCAGCTGTTGGTGTTGCTGGCCTACGTCCATGTAGCCATCGCACTACTCCCACCATATGCTGAAGCACAGACATTCCATGGTCGAGGATTCCCACCATCTCACCCAACTGTCTATCCATGATCTCTGCAAAATAATGGTGGGCACCTGCAAGATAACGGCTGTTGTCAATAACAGCGGCATGAGTAGCCCTATGCACCCTCAGACCCTGTCTGGTATACCATTCCATACTTTCCTGCACCTCCATGATGGCCTGAAACATTCATCTGGTGACACCAGATGTGGCACTTCTGCCAGGGGTGTGATGACCAGCAGCCCTCCTATGAGCACCCCTGTACATCTGCCTGTGTGGTACCCTGCCGGGTAGCTGGCTATGGCTGCTGAGTCCAGACATGCATGCCACAGACACCACACTGTCCTGTCCCATGCCACCATCCACCAACTGTCCCTCATCTATGGTCACTGGTGATGGGGTATGTATAGGCAAAGTGACTGTGTGCTAGGATGGGGTGGATAAAAGTGGGATGTCAAACGATGGTGCAGCTTCAGCCCCTGACAACCCTGCCTGTGCATCAACACACCTATCATCATTGTCAGTGTCTGTATGGACACTAACATTAGTTTGCCTGCAGGAGGGATCCTGACCCACCTGTGAGGGGAAAACAAGAAACACACTCTAAGACCTGTACATCATTGCTTAACAGTACATACACACACACACACACACACACACACACACACACACACACACACACACACACACACACACACACACACAGGTGAGGTTGCAAAATGATATTACACACAGAACTCTCATTACCCATCTGTCAACATGCATGACATGACACTCAACAGCATGAAGTGCAGCTATAGTCAATCCCTGTTACCAACATTATACATTTCTGTGATGCATGGGTTGTGTTAGTAGGTGATGCTCCTTCCCCTGGAACACACTGCAACCACGTACACAGTATTGCTGTACACCTGTTCAGCACCCTGGCATGTACTGTGCACCATACCTCAGAGGTGTAAACGCCATTGCTGAATGTGTATATGTGTGTCAGTTATGTTTGTTCTGCTGCTCTCAGCCCCTATGTGTTTGTCTGACACATACCTGGAATTTTATGTGGACAGATATGATTAGTGAATGCCTGATGTCTGATTTACAGATCTCATTATCAGCGGTGCATATACGGCCAATAAAATACAATTACACTGACAACCTTCAGATCTTACTGTGGCTATGAGGAGTGTACACACCCTTATTGACATGGCACCCTCTTCCCTTAAATGCCATGGGGCCCCATTACTGCATATGATAAAATGACCTGAACCTGATATGTGACATATGACCTGTGCAATCAAATACAATATCAAACAAATGTGTTAGTTGTGCAGATGCTGATTGAGATGCATACAATTTGCAGGTGCATGTGTGCACACCCTTAACATGATGGTTTGTTGCACCAGCTAAGTGTACTACAGTAGTCACTATTCCTGGAAGGGGTATACTAGCATGGGCCATCTACATTTGCCAGTATTTGGTCACTCTGCCCTACAAATGTCCCCCAACTCTGCATGATTGCAAGGTCAACTCATGTGCACAGCCCTTGGAGGTCACACAGTGCCATCACTATTGCTGTGGAGTCAGGGTTATGTCTGCCACAATTTATCACCTTCACTGTATGCAGATACAGCCATTCTTAGTCAGCTTTGGATGTCTGCTTCAGTTCACTGTTGTGTTTCAGGATGACACCCCTTCCCAATCCTCAACCTTTTTCCAGATGCTTGACAACTATGGGCCACACATGTGTGTCATTTTACAGTGTCCCAAATTCAGAACACCATGTGTACTGTCCTAGTCCCTGCTAATGAATACAGACATACATTTGTACACTGGCACCTGCAAGGTACAGATGGGGATGGTGAGCCTGAGGTGGGGTGAGGTGTTGCTTGTGAAGAGCATGTATCTTAATTGATACTGTCTGTAGGTTTCCAACTTGATCTTGGTACACCATTACACATTGCAACACATGCCTTTGGGGGACTTTTGATGTTATGCATATTCTACCTGTAGAGAGCCCTGGCTGATGTTTCCTGTGGAACAACTGTCCCATCTAATTACCCTAACCCATGGGCCACACGTATGCAGATTCCAGGCAATTGTCGACACAGGTACTGCACAGCCAGTACTTGCTAGACATTCCTGCAACTCCCTCAGTGTTGAGGCATGTTACTTGGCAGCCTGCATGACCAGTTTGCAATATGTGTCATCATCTGTCTTGGATGGCCATCTGTTTATTTTCCACATTAATCTTGTGCCATACATCCTCGCCACATACATGACTATATGCACTGTTTGCCATGGTATATGCAATGGTGAGGTATGGCTACATGACCCACTCCTGGATGCTACCTGCTGGGTATGGAATCCATTCCATGGCTTGTAAGATGTGTGCAAGCCACGGCTGCCTCTGTTGCAGGTAAGTGGGCACATTTGATGGGCAAACGTCTTGGACAGCAGACCATTTCTTGGTGTGACATTGAGGACCTGCACTTGCTGGAAGGTCCATACTCCTGAAGAGTGAATGCTGTCAGTAGCTCAAAACCTGATTCCACAATATGTTATTTGGAGTGTATGCACACATATGCTTCCAGCGTTTGTTAAGGTATGTATTCCCCATATTTGCTGTCCTAACATAGGATTCCATATTACACATTCATTGCTCATGTTAGGACCACATTACAGGTTGTAAGGGTTGTGGAATGCGGTATTGTGATATGCCGTTGTGTAGATCTGTAACAGTTGCAATTGTAATAGTGGTATATACACTGTTGTATCACTGTATAAGGGTGATGTTTCAGACATGTTCCTACTGTAGACCATTTCTCCCATGATTATGTTCATCTCTTGGCACACATCTTGCAATGACAGGTTGTTAGTTATATTGCAGGACTCTTACATACTCTTCAGATATGCCACTATGGTGACCACTGTGATGCAGTGCAGTTAACAGCAACAATAAGTGAACATGTACAGCATGCATTATGGGTAGGTGTGTTAAATGTGTGGATGGCAAATACCATGGCCATAACATGGCCAGTGCAGGGCCGGCCTTAGCCGAAATGGCGCCATAGGCGAAGTAGTGCTCCGGCGCCCCTTAGGCCCCACCCACACCGCACATGAAACACCCCTATTTGAGCCACACCCACTGGGTCATTCCCCAAGAAAGCCACTCCAGTCATTTCCTTAAATTATTTAAATGCTTAGGAAGAAAATTATACCTTGTAATCTAGTTAAACTGCAGCTACCTTTGCATATGAATTTTCTACTTGAAATACCAGAGCCAGATCATGGTAAAGTAGACTCCTAGGAAGGGTAATAGACCACCATCCCAGAGCAACTCCCAGCAGCAGCCCCCTCCTCAGCCATTCCAGTGTTCCATTATTTGGTTATCTAACCAGTTACCATGCATACTGTTCTATTTGCCTCTACAATGATTACAGATACTGAAATAAAGTAGCACAAACACAGATAGCCATTTGCTAAACAGACATTACAGTCTCACAGTGAAAACAGACTTAGCACAAGCAGTAAACTTCTTTGCCCTTGAAACTCACATTCATTGAAATGGCAAAACTCACATTCATTGAAACGGCATGAAAACCCACATTCATAGAAATGCATCTGGTTGGTGGAGAATTAAGTTTACCTTTGGGCTGTTTTCAAAACAGACTCCTTGCACACATTTTTTTAGGGCCATGCATACATGTATTTATTCTTTAATTCACTTTCCTGATTGTATTGAATTATATTCCTTGTATAATACAGCAACACTTGTTAAATTTGTAATTCTAAACATTCTTTTAATAAGCAATGAGACAAAATATATGAACCAATAACTACCCATTCCAGAAAATTTCAACAATAAAAGGCCACTCAATACTTCTGTCATTACAATCCACCAATATTATTCCGCACACACAATTTCTGCAGAAGTAAAATCATCTGAATTCCACATTAAAGAAATTTGTAACTAATGAAAAGGTTGCTACTGGCAAACAACTTTATATATCAATATTATCTACACATTCAGTGCCTGCTGCCCTTGAAAAATGAATTGCCTATATTACACTACAAATTGGTATGTTGGTAATATTGCAGCAGGAAATGACTAACAAGTTCACAGTCACTTGGCATCTCATACAAAAGGACATGCTCAGGAGTGTAGAACCCCTATCCCCCCTTATAATGCACCAAATAATCAACAATTGTATAGGCACTGCATATCAGCACTCCATCTACATGGTGTGGGAGAAGAATCCACAGCCTTCTGCACCAAAGGCAATTATGCTACTAACACTGCTTTCAGATTTTACAACACAGTGTGTCATTTGATAAACAAAAAACAGCTAGTCGCACACTGAAAACATTTACACTTGTTACAGTGTGTTAAATTTGTAGTTTTGAACATTTTTCCAGTAAGTAATGAAACAAAATGTATGGCCCAATAATGACAAACCTGCCCATTTCGGAACATTTTAACCATAAATGGCCCCTCAAACTTCCTTAAACAGTATCAGTCAGTAAGCACAATCTCTGCAGAAGTAAAATTCATCTGAATAATTCTACATTAAAGAAATCTGTAACTAATGAAGTGATTGTTACTGTCAAAGAACTTTACAGTTCACTGTTCCATCTACACATTCAGTGCTTGCTGCCCTTGAAGAATTAATTGCCTGCATTGCATTAAAGAAAAAAATGGTACACTGGTAATATTGCAATGGAGATTGACTGAGAAACAGACACTTTCATAGTTACTAGGCATCTTAAACAAAGGACGGCACACTAAGGAATGCAGAACCCGTATCCTCTCTTAAAATACAAATAATAATTGGCAACTAGGACATTAAATACCATGCCTCCATACCTTTCAACCTCTTAGCACAAGAAATCTGAACAAAGCCTAAAATAATGGGGGGCGGGTGCAAAGGCCTCCAAACAGGGGCAGATTATAAATATTGCTCTTATAGACTTAGAAAGTTGCTAGAATAACAGCATTTGTCTTAGCATGCATTTTCTGAAGGAAATAAAGGCTGAAAATCGAACGTGTGACATTTATTTAAATCCTCACTGATTTGCCATAAAAAAAAAACAATTTTTATGAGGAATAGGTCAAAAATATGAGGCAAAAGTCTGGACAGATGAGAGGTATGCTTACCTCTCAACTTCTTACTGCAAGAAATCTGAACAAAGTCTAACATGATGTAGATGCAATGGTAGAAAAAGTAGGGATAGAGTTTAAATATTGCACTTTTGTAACTTAGAAAGTTGATTTTTTTGATCCTACTCTTTTTGATAGGTTCTGTAATAGCTTTTATATCCACATGAGCTACCATTAACTCAGGCAGAGAGTGCATCACCCACCAAACCCTGCCCTGCAGTGTCAGCAGTCTAGCCACCTGCACTGGGAATAGAGCTCACAGCCTTCTGGTCTTCAAGAATGTGTATATCATGTAGAGCCACTGCCACTGCAAATTGTTTTAGGTCCCTGAAGAAGTCAATAGCCAATGCACCTTCTTAGATGGGTGGCTGACTTCTGACAGCTCAACATAATTACACATGTACATTCTGTAGCCAAAAGCCAGGTTTTATCTGCGTATTTGTATTCTGGCAAGTGGACCACTGAGCATGCACCTCATAGTATCTTAATATGTTGCACTTCTGTCAGCTACATAAAATGATTCATCACATTGCTGCATCTTATCTGAGACTGCATAGAGCTTGTTATGCGTTGTGAGAGCCATTTACTGGCATTGCTAGAGTTGTCTTCTTACAAGAATCTCAGCATTATTGCTTCTTAGGTCATGCTGTCTTCCAGAGCAGTTGAAAGTTTTTCTTTCTTTCTTTTGTATGTGTGTGTGTGTGGGGGGGGGGGGGGGGGGGGCTATATTCTATAAGTTAATATGCAGTTTCAGGAGTCCTGGCTGCAGCTATTTTCTTCACTCAGTACATGCGTGACGTATCTTTATTTGCGGAGTATGAGCATATGTATTTCTCTGTAAGACAATGCTGCCCCTTTAATGAATTTGTACACTATGGTTTACATTGTGTATTTCTGGTTAAACCCACCCTTTAAATCAATCCTTTCAACTGCTATCATGTAAGCATACTGCGCCTCAGGTGGGTTAATACACTTCAAAATCGCCAATTAAATTCCATACACACAAACACACACACACAAATACACTTACTTACTTTCTTTTTAAACAAAATGGTCACACGAATACACATGGAATTAATCCCTCTCAAAGTGCTTGTTTAATTTCCACGCACCACCATAAAACGTCTTTACATCAGTGTTGGAGATTGACGAACGTGCATATGACATGCATATATTTCTCCTTAAAGGTAGTGGAAGCCTCCTCATCACTCTGTAGGTATAAAAGTGAGAGGGCACTTGCTCCTCCCCCTCAACTTGCAATTCTGGCACCCTATGGTTTATTTATTAATTTTAATTAATGTACTTTTCTTATTATGCACTCGCATTTTATTTATTTATTTATTTATTGCAGTTGGTTTACCAGGATAATCCATTGGGCCATAAAGAACCCGTTTTCAATGGAGTCCTGGGGAGAAAAACTCCAAAAAGAAATCAAAATGTACATTCAATATTTGACAGTGACAATCTAGGTACAGAGAGTTGTTAATACAATGTAGGCAGAATAAAAGTAAAACTAATCAGATATAGAATAGCAGTCATAACAGTTAATACAATGAGAAGAAACATGCTAGTAATAGAACAAATGAAAACATTAATACAGATTAGAGAGCAAGCATAGTAGCTAAATAAAGTAGGATATGATATTGAAGGACATTAAGTAGAGTTAGTTATGTGGGGTGGGAGCAAGAGCATTCCCACTGTGATGCTAGGTGTAAGAAAAGAGACTTTTTGAAGGTAGAGTGGTTAGAGGTGGTGCGGATTCTTAGGTTCATAGGTTCATAGGTTCATACTAGGCTATCTGCCCGAGGGCATTTATAAGCCTAGCCCATAGTTTTGTGGCTTACGCCACCCCTTTAGTTTGGAGAAACTATGCCCATTATTTTGCTGTGCCTCTGTCGAGCAGTGACACTGAGGTAACCCCTGGGGTGTACCTGCGATCTCCCATCCATTGGTCAAGATTCCTCTTGAACAGGGCCAGCAAGGTGCTCTGCCTCACATAAACTGGGATTTTGTTCCACAGCATAGGGAGTCTTTGGGTGATGAATCTATCCCTCCAGCACGTCCTATTAATAACCGTGTCGAGGTTTAAGTCTCCTTCCCTTGTGGCTCTGAGGGATCTAGATTTTTTGAGATGAAGCATGTTCATCAAATCTGGGTTTGACATGGCCTTGTATGTCAGGCATAGGTCACCTCTGAGCAAGCGGTAAGCAACTGAATATAACTGGAGTTCTTTCAGTCGGGCAGCATAAGACAGATTTTTGAGACCCTTTATCCTTTTGGTGAGGAACTTTTGTGGCCTCTCCAGCTGCTGCAAGTGTCGGGTCAGATACATTCCGAATGGGGCATTGTATTCGATCATTGGTCTGATGAGTGATGAGTATAGGGAGACTATGACTTCCCTTGATCTAGATGTGAATCCCTTCATGATAAGGTGGGCAATGTAGAAGGTCTTCCTAACTACTTTAGCAATATGAGTGTCGAATGAAAGGCTACTGTCAACCTGGGTTCCCAGGTCCCTAATAACTTCTTCTGTGTTCAGGGTATTGCCACCTATATGGTAGCTAGGGGTAACCTTATTTTTCCCGAAGGGTATGACTATGCATTTCTTGGCATTTAACTTTAGGCCATGGCTCTGGCACCAGTTATCCGTTTCTGTGAGACCCTTCTGAAGGATATCTGTGTTGGATGCCCAGTTTGCAGTCATCTGCAAACTTTGTCAGCCATAACCCTCCTGTGTTTGCTTGTACTTCAGAAAAGTAGATGCCAAACAAGAGTGGGCCCAGGACTGAGCCCTGTGGGACACCACTTGTGACAGGCTTTGAGTCTGACATGGCCAGCAACTCTGACCCTGTGGGTTCTGTCACTCAGCCAGTTTGCAACCCATCTTGTAATGTATGGGTTTACATTTAAGTTGATGAGTTTTTCAATGATACCCGAGTGAGGTATTGTATCAAAAGCCTTGCCAGGTCTAGGTAGGCTGTATGGACTGCCTTTCCTCGTCAATGGCCTTGGTGACTGTTTCGAAAAAGTCAACCAAGTTTAAAAGGCATGATCTGCCTTTGACAAAGCCAAACTGGGTTGGATCCAAAGTCTGCAAGTTCCCTATGTCTTTATTTATGAGATCCATTATGATCCTCTCCATGGCTTTGCAGATAAGGCTTGTCAAGCTAATGGGACGGTAATTTCCAGGGTCGGTGGAGGCACTGCCTTTGTGGAGTGGGACCACAGTCGCTGTGCGCCACTCCCTGGGTAAATATCCGGAGGTGAGACTAAGATTAAACAGCTGTCCTAACTGTGGGTTTAATTCCTCGTTGAGTTCATGGAGCACACAGCCGGGGACACCATCAGGTCCCATGGATGCTGTGTTCTTTGCCTTGGAGAGAGCAGTTCTCACCTTGGTGGTAGGGAGTTCCAGAGGCGAGCGAGGCTGAAGGAAAGAAGGTTTTTGCCTGGGGGATGAGTAGGTTTATGCACTTCTAGCAGATTTTGATTATTAGACCTTAGAACTCTGTTAGGTAGGTGCATTTTAAAGGCAGAGGAAAGGGAGGGACAGAGGGAGGGGTTTAGAATAAGCTTATGGGCTAGAGTTAGTTGAGTGTAAGTTAGTTGATTGGGAAATTCTAGCCATTTTAGTTTATGGAGGGAGAGACAGTGGTGAGCGGAAGACCTATGGCTGGTGGCAAATTTTGCAATTTTGTTATAGCAGGAGGTAAGCTGTTTTTTTAACAAGGACTGAAGATTAGTTAGTAGTGGGGCACCATAGAGAAGGGAGGGGATAAGGAAGGAAGTAGAGAGAGTGATTTTAGTGGTAGATGTGAGGTAGGCATTCGGTCTATAAAGCATGCCAAGTTTTTGATGCATTTTTTTTTTATGTTTGTTTGCAGGTGGGAGTTAAATTTAAGTTGGTTGTCGATTTGGACCCCAAGTAGTTTGGTCTCTGACACTATTTCGAGAGGTGAGTTGTTTTGACTAGTAATTAAGAATGTATTCATGTCGGGAGGAGTGACTTTGGAAGGAGTGAATAGCATTAGTTTGGTCTTGGTAGCATTGAGAGCTAGATGATTGCTTAGCATCCATTGCTCTGTGGAAGAGAAGGCATCTTGAGTAAGTTTTTGTAGTGTAGTGATAGAAGAGGCAGAGCAGATGATAGTTGAATCATCTGCATATTGGATATCATCTGCATAATAAGAAAAGTAAATTAATTAAAATAAATAAATAAATGAACACAAAGTGTACCCTTTACTGTACAGCGCCCTAGGCGGTTGCCTAGTTCGCCTATGCCTAAGGCCGGCTGTGGGCCAGTGTATTGGCAAACCCGAACAAACAACACCATACTCACCAGCTACAGGCTGCTGCCCCACAGATATACCAGAGGGACCTACATAGTTGTGTGAGAGATGTGATGTCAGTAGTCACACCTGTGGCATTGGTACAGGATAGGAGCAGCATTACAGTACATCAACAGTACAAACCCACAATACTACAGATTATGCACATCTGTTTATTACTACAATGCAGCAACAAACTATATATAGGTTCATAGGTTTATATGGTCAACAGACCATATATATTTTATGTCACATATGCATGATTAAACACTACAGATGCAGATGGATAGCAACAGTGGTCTACTGATGTGCCCTGTGGTGTTATCTGGATGCTCCTCGTCCATTGTGTGGGTAGCACCCACCTCCAAAATGCTCTCCACAGGGTCTTGTGTTTG